>NW_021629778.1:0-101875 GCF_900700375.1 Denticeps clupeoides | reverse complement strand
CATCATCTGCAAAAAGCAGAGACCCATATTCTCCTGCCACCAAACTCCACAACACGACTGTGCCTAGAAATTCTTCAGAACCGGTGACAAAGGGCAGCCCTGGTGGAGTCCAACCTTCACTGAGAACAGGTCCGACTACTACTGCGCGCTATGCGGATCAAGCTCACGCACCTCTGGTACAGGGACTGAATGACCCTTATCAAAAGGTCATTCACCTCGTACTCATGGAGCGCTCCCCATAGGGTGCTCCTGGGTACACGGTCATAAGCCTTCTCCAAATCCATTGGTTGGGCAAACTCCCATGCCCCCTCCATCACTCTAGCAAGGGTAAAGAGCTGGTCAACAGTTCTACGGACAGGACGTAAACCACATTGCTCCTCCTCAATCTGAGATTCAACTATCGACCGGACCCAGTACACTGGAGTAGACCTTTCCAGGAGGCTGAGGAGTGTGATCCCCCTATATCTTAATCTTGGTAATCAGCTTTTGTCGTTTTTCATGATCATAGCCCGACTTATTGAAAGTGAAGTGAAAGTGAAGTGATTGTCACACGTGATACACAGCAGCACAGAACACAGTGCACACAGTGAAATTTGTCCTCTGCATTTAACCCATCACCCTGAGTGAGCAGTGGGCAGCCATGACAGGCGCCCGGGGAGCAGTGGTGGGGATGGTGCTTTGCTCAGTGGCACCTCAGTGGTACCTTGGCAGATCGGGATTCGAACCAGCAAGCTTCTGATTACGGGGCCGCTTCCTTAACCACTAGGCCACCACTAGTGGAGGCCAGCCAACCTGACTGTACCAGCATGCTTTGTGAGAACTAGACTAGGAGAGAGGAAATGAATGAGTCGGATGTAAATAGTTGAGCGTTACATGTAACACAGATGTGTGTTACATGCATAAGCAAAAATCCACCCACTGACATAAATGTGTCACCCACAAACCCTATAAAACACAAAATTTTTTTTTAAACAATAGATTAATGTTTGTTGAATGCACAATACAAGTTTTGCTACTTAAAAACACACTGTTTAAGAGTTATAACAAGTCTTATAACAACCCAAAGTGCACTGTGAGGTGTAGAGCAGTGCTGATTGGCATGTATATAGTTGCCTGGTGAGTTTTTTTATGCATTCAGTCATGTGTTTAATGCATTAAAACTGATTATTGATCACTACATTTGTTCAACAAGCACAACACAGGACAGTTCAGCTCCTTTGTGCAAAGTTTCACATAGGCAACATAATTGTTAGCTTAAGCAGCGTGATGTGTTTATATTTATAGGTGCAGGGCTTGTTTGATCAGGTGGAGGTGCTCATCAGAATCTTGTTGGTGGTACCAGTGTCTTCATGTGAAGCGGAGAGAGGTTTAGTGCATTGCGCAGATTGAAGAGCTGGCTTTGTGCTAATATGGTTTAAGAGAGGCTGAATAATGAACAACATTTGGTTCTTTGTTTAGAAAAATGTTTCTTGTTTCTTATGTGGAGAAGTGTTTTAGTGTAATACAGTGCATTGCTGGCATGGTTGAGAGGTTCCAATGAAGATACATTTATTTTATAAACCACAGGGCTTCTGTTGTGTCCTCCCTTTGGAGGACCCAGCCCATCAGGCTGGCTCCCTGGTGTGGTTCCGCATGGTGGCCCCGGACCCTCGGGCTGGCTCCACAGCATGGTCCTAAATGGTGGTCCCCGACCCTCCAACCTGCATACATAAATCAAGGACGATCCTTCCAGGTACATGCGGGCCCTGTCTCCGCATGTCCCCTTTGACGCCTATTGCGTCGTCCCTGCCCTGCGCAGGTGCCTGCTGGGATCATGTAGCCCCTCTCACTGCACGACCCCGCTGGCAGAGCGACCGGCTTCTCTCTGGTTCCCGCTCTGGGCTCTCCGGGACCTCCTCAGGGGGTACAGCCAGGATCACCGGAGGTACAACCGTCTCGCTGCCCACCAGCGCTGGGCCTTCTTGCACCAGATCCTGACTGGCGCTGGGTTGGTGGTGGGCAGAGTTCGATCCCTGGCTCAGGCTCTGGCCGAAAAAAACTCCACCCTCAGTCTCTCCAGGAAGTCCTGAAAACCCATTCTGTCTGTCTCTCCCTTCTGCCATAGGGATGCACCCCAGCCCCAGATGCGTGAGGATAGTGGTGATCTTCTCCGTGTCTGAAAGGGAGGGAAGAACAGCAAAGTACACACCACAGGATCTTATATATGACTGGCAGGGCCGTTCAGATGGGGAGTGACCAGAGATGGAGAGGCGGATTCCCCGCGAGGCAGTCCCACCAGCGCAGTTGCTGGCTGACCTCCCGTCGCCATGTTCAACCAGCTTACCTCCTCGTCGCCGTCTTCCTCCTTGCTGTCCTCACACCTCTGGGAGTGACGTGGGTCTCCCCGGACCTCGCAACGAACCTGGACGGGAGCAATGGAAGGAGTCATCCCAGCACCGAACGCCCATCCCGCATCATGGCTCATCGTAGTCCGTGTCTCCTTTGTCTTCCTCATAACCCCGGAAGTCATGTGGGTCGTCACGGATGGCCGGAGCCATCCCGGCCCCAACCGCCCACCAATCCACGTCATTGTCGCTTTCGTCATTCGTGTCCTCCCACTGGTGATCCTGAGGGTTGTCCACCCTGCTGACATATCGGACCCAGGGCACGATCAGCTCCCACAGGCAGTACTCTGGCCCATCGCTCCACTGGAGGAACGCCTCTGTTGCCGCTTCCTGGTTTCACTGACTCTCCAGGGGTTGACGTCATTGCGCGGCGCCACGCCATGGCTCGCCGGGAAGAAAGCGGTCCACCAGAACGGGTGGTGCATCTCGCCGCGGATCTCTACCTCACAGGCGTCCCTCCAGCGCTTCCTGCTGGCGCCTGCACTCACCATGCCTGGCTAAGCGCTTTTGGTATATATTATTTTATTTAATTTTTTTATTATAAATAAATAATTTACATTCACATCATTTATCAGACGCCCTTACAGCAACTTACAGTCAGTAGCTACAGGGACAGTCCCCCCCTGGAGCAATTTAGGGTTAAGTGTCTTGCTCAGGGATATAATGGTAGTAAGTGGGATTTGAACCTGGGTCTTCTGGTTCACAGGCGAGTGTGTTACCCACTAGGCCACTACCACCCCAAATAAATGCGGCGCGATAGCCGAAAACAGTGGACATAAAGGGAAGAAATAAAAACTAGCCCGCAGGTCTGTGGCAATTGCCAGAACTCAAAATACACATACGACGTTGCCAGGTCATGATCACACACAGGTTCATGAACTGTCACATGACTCCATCATGTGACCGGGAGTAACACGGAAACGAGGTAACGTGACTCCTATAAATTAGGCTAGAGAGCAGCTGCCAACTACTCAGTCATTGAAGGACGCACGTCATTTGACTCGGCCCCGAGGTGTATGAGTACCTGTCCTCTCTGTTCTCCTGATTCTCGAACTCCTTCCTGTCACCCTGTTCTGCCCTGTCTTGTGTCTTAAAACGCGAACGACAACATCAGTGTGGTGTTGCGGCTCGCGCTGTTCGCGTTCGCAGATAAACGCGGAGGAACTTACCTGCCTCGCTGCGTCCCGCCGCACCGACGTTTTTCGTCTCCTCCTACACGCCTCTCTCGTTCTGATCCCGGTTCGTGTGACAGAATGACTGAGCCGGAAGTACGCGCTTCACAACTCGCTGCTTTATGCGATCAAGTAGCGTGGCAGGAGAATCTTTTTGGATGTCTGTCGCAGGAGGTCTACATGAGATGACTGTCGTGCACCGAGCATGAAGCGGCGAATGCTGCGCAGAGCCCTCGCCCTGCCGCGGTTCCCGAACCCAGTTTGCTGCTCCCGGAGCGCTGGAACGGGACCGAGGGGAGCGGCGAGTCACTCCTCACCCCTCTCTCGTTGATTTTCGAGCTGCAGCCTAGCCGCTACCCCAGTCCCGATCATGAATCGCCTTATTATTCACCCTGCTCGTTGGTCCCGCGGCGGAGTGGGTGGCCTTGCGAATCAGCTCACCCAGTTCTGCGTCCTCTCATATTCCGAATTCGTGGAGGAATTGAAAATCACCTTCTGCCATCCGAACGGTGTGGAAGACGTCGTGTCGCAGCTCTACCGTCTGCGCCAGGGTTCCTCATCTGTCAGCCAGTTTACCGCAAGATTCTGGACCCTAACTGCAAAGACTACGCTGGGCGACCACGCCCTCCGGATGATGTACTATGAGAGACTGGCCCCACAAATTCGTGGGGAGATGGTCAGCCGGGAGATGTCAGCAACGTATGAGGCCCTCATACAACTCGTGCTGAGGATTGTGCCTGCTGGCACTCCCGAAAACTGCAGCCCCCACTCCAACCCTGCACCAGACTCCCCGACCGCCTTTCTCACCACCTCAGCCCACCGTCATTCCTCCAGACCATAGGAGGGAACCCAGGCAGCTGTGATGGACAACCCTCACACCCGAAGAAAAGCAGCTGCGTTTTCGGGAGGGTTTGTGTGCATACTGCGCTTCCCCCTCACACCTCCGGCTGACCTGCCCTATTCGTCTGGGGAAACGGGACACCCAGCATCGGCGTGGCGCGGTCAGCTGGGTCCTATCCTCCACATCTGATGACACCGACCTCCCGACTCACTCTCCCGGCCGTCCTGGAATGGAATCAGCGAGTCATCTCCACCACAGTCTTTGAGGATTCCGGGGCGGCTGGAAATTTCATAGACCGCTCCTTCGTCCGACAACATCACATTCCCCTGGAACTCCTCACAAGTCCTCTCACAATCACCTCCGTGGATGGTCATTCGGTCTCCTCAGGACCCATCATTCACCGCACGGTCCCTCTTCAGGATGCATTTAACACTATAGTAGGATGAAAGAGGAAGCATGGAAGACGAAACCAAAGAATAATGATGAATTCTGGGAGGCATGCAAGACTGCTTTATTTGCTATTCCTGATGACTTCATCAATAAATTGTATGAATCCTTGCCAAAACCGCATGGATGCAGTTCTTCAAGCTCATGGAAGTCATACAAGATATATCTCACAACACCACTACTTAATTTGCTGACATATTTTTGTATTTGCAGTAAATTTGTTTAATTTCTGTATAGGCTACAAAACTTTTGTCTTGCCAAATTTTACCTTTCTGTCTTGATTAAATGATAAATCATTTTTCAGTGAAATTAATTCATTTTAAGCTTGTGATAGTTGGCCATACCACCGCTCCTTATAATTTATTATGCCTTGGCTGGGCCTTTGCTAGTCTTATCTCATTTCTTCCCATACCTCCCAAGCCTTTGGTTAGCTTTCAAACCCTAGGGAGTTTTCTGCAGGGGCATATGAAGTTTAGAATGAACTTAGGTGGAGGTCAGTTTTACTGCTTATTTTTATTTATACTCCATAAATGTATGTCTGTCTCTCTGTGTACTTGTATGTCTTGTACATACATTGTACTTACATTATATGTTTTCTCTGTGCATTTGAGCATAAGCAATTTCCTTCAGGATTAATAAAGCTTTCTGATTCAGATTCTTCAAATTCAAATTTTTATTTGTCACATATACAGTCATAGACGGTATGATATGCAGTAAAATGCTTGTGCAACTGCTATTGACCTTGATAATTACAAATATTGTAAGTAATTACAAAAGTGTGATTACAAAAGTCCATTTCACCTGTGTGTGCGTCTATTTCAGCTGTATCTGTGTGCGCCTTTCATATGTGTGTGCATCCATTTCACCTGTATCACACCTGTGTGTGTGAGTTTTCAGTAGTATAAATGCATGCATGTCAGCTTTACACCTTGGCCGCACAAATTAATTACAATGCAACTTGCAAGTTCTTGATGGGACAATTAGAGGCTTTAAAAGGTAGTCTTACAACACTTGTCACAGAATTAGTGTGAGGTTTTCTGATGATTTGGCTTTACAATGACCTTACACTCTAGATGGCCTAGCGTGTAAGGTAGCAGATTTAGGAGGTCCAACGAGTTCTCAGAACGCTGATGCCAGCTCTCAAAGAATCGTCAGTGTTTGAGAGTGCAGAAGAGAGAAGTTTTATACAATAATTACAGCATGTGAATCAAGTGCCAAATTCACTTGATTCACATGCTGTAATTATTGTATAAAACTTGTTTTAAGTTGGAATTCTTAATTCCTTTTATTTTTTTAAAGGGCCAATGTGTTCATTTTTAGTGTATACACTTACATAGTGTAGCACTGATTTCTTCCTATTTTTTTTCCGTTTTAATGTGACTTAAAATGTTACAGTAACTAAAAACAGAAAAATTATTTATTTCGTGCTACTGCCTAGTGGGCCATTTTCTACCCATCAACAGAACAATTTTAAACTGACACTTCTCCTGCCTGTTCCTTTGGCCATCTGGCATTTTTTCTCACCACATGGTTGCACCTTATCCTAGAGGGTAAACCAAAATTCTGTACTCCTTCTTTAAAAAAGTGAAGAACACTTACTGCCCTGTTGTTGTCCAAACACCTGAGATACACAATGGTCCTACTCTCCTGGTCCTGCACAACCATGAAACACCTTGCCATCTCACTAATTTATGATTTCCATTCAAATGCCCATGAATAAAAAATCTCAGTTTAACTCAAAAACTTGACTGTAATAACTTTAGGCAGTGTGTCCCCGTAATCACTAAATGTGAGAACGTCACCTAAATATAAAGGTGATGCTCTTACATAATTAGTTTGGCGAACGAATGGTGTCGGAAGGAGTGTCCAATAGGGTCAACAATGTGTAGCCTCATTCGTACACGCCAGTGCTGGATACGTAAGCCTCGAGAAAACAGACTCCCAATTATGTGGACTTCACCTGCACATCTTTTGTGTATTACAAAGAAGGTCAATTTCAATAAATGTCCACAAAGGAAACCACAGTTGGCCTCTGTTCATCCAACCTGCACACAGAAAACATCAGGGCCGACCATTCCGGGTTCCAGATGCAGTCCCTCACGCTGCACGTCCCTGCTGGCAGAGCGACCAGCTTCTCTTGCTGCACCGCGCAGGGAGGTCATTCCGGATCCTCTGGCAACCATTTACGGCACCCCTGTCTGGTGCTTTCTGGGCACGTGCAGGCCCTCTCACTGCACGTCCCCGCTGGCAGTGCGACCAGGTTCTCTCCCTGCCCTGCACAGGGAGGTGGTCCCGGACCCTCCAGCGACCATTCATTTCACCCCAGGCTGGTGCATTTTAACACTATAGTCAAGATAACCAGGAATAAGACAGAAACGGATACTACCACTCAATATCATCATAGTTGCGACAATTTTAGGAATTTCTTTAATACTAAAATAGTTATGAATAGAGACAAGATTAGAAGAACAACAAACATCTCTGTCGATATTTCTATGGAAAACAATCTTAAAATAGCTGACCACCGATTAGAACGCTTCAACCTTATTAAAGAGCATGAACTAATTAAACTAATTTTCAAATCAATGACTTGCGCATTGGATCCACTTCCTACAAGGTTCCTTAAACAAATAGCACCTGATGTTATAAAACCTATCCTCAAAATGATTAACTCTTTGCTTAGTACCAAGTTTGTTCAAGGTAGCAGTCACCAGACCGCTGATTAAAAAAACTGATCTTGATTGAAGTCAGCTTTCAAATTATAGGCCTAAGGATAAGGAGCATGAGATGAGAAGGCCAATATCAAGGTATGCACTGAGCGCATACCTAGACAGTAACATATCCATGAAGCCTCTGATCAGGGACGCATCTCGCTGCTTGTTCTGCTTGACCTGAGTGCAGCATTTGACACTTTTGATCACGCTATTCTCCTTGCCAGGTTAGAGAATGTTGTTGGGATTAAGGGAACATCCCTTATATGGTTCAGATCATATCTGATGGATCGGTATCAGTTTGGGGACACCAATGGTGATTCGACTTCACATAGTAAAGTAGAGTTTGGTGTTCCACAAGGTCCTGTCCTAGGTCCATTACTATTTTACTTATACATGTTACCTTTAGGTGATGTCATCCGCAAACACAGTATTAGCTTTCATTGCTACACTGATGACACACAGTTGTATCTATCAGCAATGCCAGATGAGAGGCAGCAGCTGAACAGAATAGAGAATTGTCTGAAGGACATTAGACAGTGGATGGTCACCAGCTTTCTTCAGTTAAACCCTGATAAGAGGGAAGCTCTTGTAATTGGGTCTAAAGCAGCTAGACATAAGATGGCTGACTACATCATAACTCTGGATAGCCTTTTTATCTCACCAAGTACTGAAGTAAAGGATCTAGGTGTCATCATTGATACAGGTCTCTTATTCAATTCACATGTAGATAATGTCACTAGGATAGCAGTTTTTTACCTTAGAAATATTGCAAAAGTAAGAAATATAATTTCAATGCATGATGCAGAAAAGTTGGTCGATGCATTTATTACATCATGGTTAGATAACTGCAACGCATTACTGTCTGGATGCTCTAGTAGGTTCATGAGGAAACCCGAGCTAGTACAGAATGCTGCATCCAGAGTTCTAACTAGAACTAGGAAATTTGACCACATCACCCCAGTCTTCCAATCACTGCACTGGTTACCCATCAAACTTAGGAAAACTGCTAAACTGCTAAATGACTTTTTTTTTTTTTCTTATCGACAATCACAAACTCTTCACTGACACCACTTGCAGGATCACTCTATCCTGGAAGGGGATGCCTCTCTCTATCACTCCTTCCCAAGGTTTCTTTTTTTCATTTTTTCTCTCTCCTAGAGTTTTTCCGTGTGTGCAGAAGGGTCAAGTGTGGGGGTGTCAAGACAGGTCTTGTCAAAGCCCATTCAGACATACTGTATGTGATTATGGGCTATATAAGAAATAAATGTTTTTGTTGTTGTTGTATTCTGGGAACATGCAGCCCCTGTCGCTGCACGTCCCTGCTGGCAGAGCGACCACTTTCTCTCCCGGCACCACACAGGGAGGCGGTCCCGGACCTTTCGGCAACCGTTCACTGCACCCCAGGCTGATGCCTTCTGGGCACGTGCAGCCCCTCTTGCTGCACGTCCCTGCTGGCAGAGCGACCACTTTCTCTCCTGGCATCGCACAGGGAGGTGGTCCCGGACCCTCCGGTAACCGTTCACTGCACCCCAGGCTGATGCCTTCTGGGCACGTACAGCCCCTCCCGCTGCACGTCCCTGGTGCCAGTGAGGGGCTTCACCACCATCCCTTCTGCGTCCATTGGGACAAGCAGGCCCTCATCCTGCCTGTCTCAGCTGGGTCCTGATGCCTTCCAGGGGGCTCTGTGCGCTCCGCCCCTTTGGAAGCGGACGCAGGGCCATGCCTGGCCTGCCCTACTTACAGGCTACCAGAGAACCCAGCTTCATTGCTTCACCACCCACCCTCCCCTCAGGAGGAGCCCCCAACCCGAGCTGCACCCCCCCACTTAGGGGAACCTTGGGTCCACCTCGACCTGGACCAGTGCAGTCGGCTCAGGAACTTCCTCCCTGGGATTCTGCTCCGCTGCTTGGTCGCCATCAGATGGACATAAAGAGGGGAAGTGGGGGTGACACACACCAAACATACGCACACCACAGACAGAGACAGAAAGAAGAGAGGTTCCCTCCATCTGGTTCCCTCTCTGGGATCTCCGGGACCTCATCAGGGGGCACAGCCAGGATCACGGGAGGCGCAACCCTCTCATCACCCGCTGAGTGCTGAGTTTTCTTGCACAGGATCCTGATTGGCACTGGGTGTGGTTGTGACGGCAGGGTTCAAACTCTGGCTGATCAAACTCCGCCCTCAGTCTCAGTATCTTGTTGGCGTCTGAGAGGGAGGGAAGAGCAGCAAAGTACATGCCACAGGATGTTAAAATGGACTGGAATGTACCGTTGGTTGTCCACCCTGCTTACCCCCCTTGAGCCAAGGCGTGATCAGCTCCCACGCACAGTACTCCGGCCATCTCCCCAAGGCCTCCGTTACAGCTTCCGGGTTTCGCGGATTCTCAAGGGGTCGATGTTCCATGGGTCGTTCACCTTGCTTACCCCCTTGAGCCAAGGCGCGATCAGCTCCCACGCACAGTACTCCGGCCATCTCCCCAAGGCCTCCGTTGCAGCTTCTGGGTTTCGCGGATTCTCAAGGGGTCGATGTCCCATGGGTTGTTCACCTTGCTTACCCGCTTGAGCCAAGGCGCGATCAGCTCCCATGCACAGTACTCCGGCCATCTCCCCAAGGCCTCCGTTGCAGCTTCCGGGTTTCGTGGATTCTCAACACTCTCACCACGGCTTGACCCCCTGCATTGCCGGGAAGAAACTGCTCAACCACTACGTGGGGGTCGTATCACGGTCCCGCCGCATCTGGCTGCGGATCTCTCCGACCCCACGGACGACCATCCAGCTCTCCCCGCTGGTGCCCGCACCTACCACAATTGGATGCGCTCTTCTCCATGGTCTACTTCCTTGCTTTTTGTCCGTGTGCTTTTGGTGTGGGCTCGAACATTCTGTCATGTCAGTGAGCTGATGGGGGAAGGAAGCGTAGAGACGGGACATTCTGGGAACAAGGATTTATTAATTAACACAAATAAACACGCCGCGATGGTCAAGTTCACAAAAAATGCGGCGGAACCCAACACACAACTCAAAACACACAACAGTTGTCAAGTCCACTAAGAAGGACAAGTTCACGAAAATTGATAATATATTTTATACATTATCCGTTTTATATAATAAAAGGATTTTATTATATAAAATCCTGATTGGGTACAAGTCCCCAGGTGCCATCAATCCAGACAGCTGGGACATTTTGGCAGTTGAGACACCTTCACACCACATATATACATATTAACATAAAATAATTTATGTAACTGGAATGAAAACAAGCCAAACTGAAATAGGGGGTAACAGGGCTATTTTTGTAAAAAGTACAAATAATTACGTGACAATGTAAGGAGAATAAGTAACAAAAACTACTCCAGTAATTTTGGTGTGTGTGGTAGCAACCAGGTGAGGAGTACAATGATAGGAGTAGACTAGTCTAAGAGAATACCAGTGGCAACCAACATGAGATGTCTCGTCTCATCGTCATCGCATCAAAAATTACAAAGACATTTTGTCATAAATTTCTTTGATGAAAACATAACTATTGGGGTGTGAACTTTATTTTCCTGATGTTTCTTGTCTCAGCGACAAGCAGATTCCTAAGGCCATACTGCAAAGTTGTCAGCATGTCTGGGTGTACTACTTAGGCACGGTATGCCGAAAATTCCTTACATCAATCCTCCACAGGCTTAACACCTTTTTGATATGTGCTTGGCTATCATCCCCTGCTGTGTCCATGGGACAAAGAATTGTCTGGAATGGCTCATGTTGACAAGATGGTCAGAGAGGGTCTGGGAGGGGGCACACGCTGCCCTGCAGACAGCAATTTTAAAAACCATCGGTAAAAGGAAGCGGCTTCCCAGCACAAAGCTTACCTCACGTTTTCTCTGCCCTGTTTTTGCTGCGTTTTAGATTAACACCGTCACATTTAAACTGAAACTGCCCCCTAACGTACATGTCCACCCTGTGCTTCATTTTTCACTCCTCATACCAGTTACACTGGGTTCAGTGATCAGGAATGACATGTCCGTGACACCCCTGGAGGCAGTGGAGGTGCACAATAGGTACTGAGAAACCCAAAGAATCTAAATGCTTAATTGTTGTGGCACTATAATGATGCAGATCTTGAGTCAGGCTCACTAATGTAGACGTTTGTCTTTTTGGCTTCAAATAAATATACAGATATGAATAAGAAATTGCTAGCTATCTGTATCTTGGAGACAAGAAACCGACTTCCAACCCAATCAAATCTGCACATAGATTCTTGAATGAACTTTTAGTTCTTTACGACCCGCCATGCCCCCTTCGATCAATGGGTGCAGGGTCACTACTGGTACCAAAAGTACAGAAGGTCACAGCTGGAAGCAGATCCTTCTCCTATAGAGCACCGCAGTTGTGGAACGGCTTGTCTGTCAGTGTCCGGGACTCAGACACAGTCTCAGTGTTTAAATCCAATCTCAAAACTTAGCTGTTGTCTCTGGCTTTTTGTTAAAGTCCTAAACACTCATTTCACTTCACTTTGACAGTGTCAATTATAAAGTCCAGTTCATCACAGAGTCCCCCTGTTAGACACAGACACAGACAAAGTTAAATTCACCCTAGTTAGGCTGTCCTAGTTAGGGTACCGGGCCACTGTAGCACCAATATTAAAGTGAAAGTGAAGTGATTGTCACATGTGATACACAGCAGCACAGCACACGGTGCACACAGTGAAATTTGTCCTCTGCATGTAACCCATCACCCTGGTACCTTGGCAGATCGGGATTCGAACCGGCAACCTTCTGATTACAGGGCCGCTCCCTTAACCGCTAGGCCACCATTGCCCCTTAAATATACTACTAAATATACTACTATCACCACATATTTCAGTATTGGTCGTACAGTGCCACCGTCTGCCGCTGCTTCTGTTTGTTTTCTCCGAGACACGGAATCAAGCGTACAGACTACTGGCAGGCTCCAGTGAAGAGTCAAGCAAATAAATCCTGGTTTCTGACAACTGCTAAACGAGGACATAGCATGAAACAAACCAGAGGGTCACCACAGCCACCACCACCGTTACAACTACAGGTTCAGGGATCTTCAAGTGGACCAGTAGCATCATTATGAACACGTAATCTAAACCATGACATTGGACTACATTCTGGACTTCTCCAACCCTACAACTGTAGGACTTATTATTATATTGTACAAATCATCACCAGCCCTGCACTGACACCATTTGCAGGCTCACTCTACCCTGGAAGGGGGTCCCTCTCTGTATCACTCCTTCACAAGGTTTCTTCTTTTCTTTTTTTCTCTCTCCTAGAGTTTTTTTTCTGTGGAGTTTTTCCCTGTGTGCAGAAGGGTCAAGTGTGGGGGGTGTCAACTATAGGGCTCGTCAAAACCCATTGACTCATACTGTATGTGATTTTGGGCTATATAAGAAATAAATGTTGTTGTTAAGCATTTAATTCAATATTTCTAATTAGCTAGTAAATCTGACATTCTCAAACACTCCCCATACACTTTGTTGCATATATTGTGCTTTGAAAATACGCCATACATAATAAGATAGATACAAATAGTTGTAGAATATATTTTTTACGAAGACTTATAGCTGACCTGTGCGGTTCCACTTTGTGTTGAGCTGTAGGTGGAGAGTTTGAGTCTTGAATCAACCACACCCCCAACAGGGGGGAACTTCCCTGGGATGCTGTTGTAGTAGTCATGCTCTGAAGAGTCATCATCATCACCCCATGCGGACTCGTCTGTTCTGATATTTCTGTTACAGTTGTAACAAACAATATAAATAATGATAAACAACCACAGCAAAAAAAGACAACCAGTCTTAATAAACTACTGTATTCTAAAAATTTCAGTCCTTAACACAGAAACAGTAAAAATATTTATTTGTTTAGAATTAAAAATAACAAATCTGATTTGTGCATAGATGAGTGTAGGATACTAAATATAATCACAGACATAGGACTGTAATTGACCAAAAACAGAAAAAAAAAGCATGGAAGATGCAATGCTCTGGACACACAAACACACACACACACACACACACACACACACACACACACACACACATTAGTGACGCTCTGGGTGAGTCCCTGCCATGAGCACTGAGTAGAACGAGCGGTTTAGATGGGCAGAGAGGGTCTGGGAGGGGGCACACACTGCCCTGCAGACAACACTTATGGAAAGTAAAGTAAAAGTGAATGCATGACTGAGTGTCCAACTACATTTTCTTGTAATGCCAGCATGTTTGTTGGCTGTTCTATTGAGTGTGTGTGTCCAAGATGATGCCTGTGTGGCCTGACATCAGTCACTACCCTTTCTACGCGTGTTTCATCGTTTTGTCTTGTTTTAATGTGCCATAGCTACTGCTTGTTCACTGTTAACTTACAACCATCCTACACTTCTTTGGAACTGCAAAGTGGAGTCAGCCTGGCCCTAAAAATCATGCCTTTTCTCCTCCACTCTCCTCTGGAATTCCAACCTTTCTCTGGCAAACTTCAGCTCCAACTCAGCGGGCAGCTGGCGAAGCTGACGCCGAGCCTGTCTCGCCAACCCAAGGTCTTTATGGTCCAACAAGGACTGGACCCTTGCAGGCTGGGCTTGATGAATGCCAGATAACTGGTAAACAAAACCTACATCCTTTTTTTACTTTACATGAACTGGACTTTCTTTGCTTGACAGAAACCTGGATGTCCCCTGGTGAGTCCAGCCCGCTAGACAAACTGCTACCAATGACTGTTCATATTTTAATTCCTCATGGTGTTCAGGTCGTGGAGGTGGCTTAGCAATACTTAAATCCAAATTTGACTGCAAACAAATCTTCTTGCATGTTCCTTTTACATCGTTTGAAATCTCACTCTTTGAACTGGGACATTTGCCTGCGATCTTCTGTGCGGTGCATTATCGGCTGCCTACATACCATAAAGACTTCTTAAGTGACTTTTTGGACTTCCTGGCAAATTTCAATCCCATATACAATCAGCGTGGGAGATTTTAGTATACACGTTTGCTGCCCGGACAAGCCTTCCTGAATCTACTGGACTCTTTTAATCTAGAGCAATCTATAAATGGGCCCACTCAGGAGCGGGTGCATACAGTGGACCTTGTTATAACACGTGATATCAGTAGGTAACCTGGAAGTTGGAGACGCAGGGTCCTCATATCAGAAGCCTGTTTTATTTGATTTTACTTCTGCTGTTAAAACTGTGAAGCCATTTCTTGCTGCTCGGCCCTGCCGTGTTGTAAAACCCTCCACTACTGCTCAATTTTGCGGCTCTTTTATGTGTAACCAACCCTCGCTGTCTGGCAACCCCGAGGAGCAATTACTCTGATTTAAATGACACCACTATCAGACGAGAGTATAGGGGTGCTGAGCAAAAAAAAAATGCTTGCAAGTTTCCTTGAAATGGTCTATGAGCACAGGTGGCAATATCAGAGGCCAGTGAAAGTGGCTAGAACCAAATTCTATTCTAACCTAATATCTAAAAATTAACATAATCCCTGCCAACTTTTTAACACGCTAAATTCCATTCTTAACTCTCAGGAACCTGTGCCATTAAAGGCTGAATCTTTTTTAAGCATTTTTTATGGAAAAAGTGGATTGCATTAGAGCCCAGATCGTGCCACCACTTGACCACCCATCAATTGCACCACTGAATGTTGCAGTGTTTGCCCAAAAGTTTAAAGCATGCTGTTGTTCAACCCCTGTTAAAAAAAACAGGTCTTGATACCACTGCTAATCAAGCTTTAGGCCGATTTCAAAGGCCGATATCTAAACTTTTTGAAAAAATCTAATCCTGGAAGTTTTTCTGTCTGGGTTTAAATCACATCACAGTACAGAATCTGCTCTGTTAAAAGTCTTTAATGACATAATCTTAGCAAATGATTCTGGGGACGTGTACTTCTCAATTTTACAGCAGCTTTTGATACAATTGCTGATGATATTCTTGCTTCAAGGCTGGAGCATTGGCTGGGTATTAGGGGTCCAGCTCTCAAATATCTGTGTGATAGAAGCCTCTTCGTCTCTATTAAGGACTCTTTCTCATCTTCAGCAGCACTTTGTGGGGGGTAACACAGTGCTTTATTCTTATTTATTATTTCTCTTTTATTCTCATTATAATTACTTCCTCTTGGAACTATTTTTCGAAAACACAATGTTTCTTTTCATTGCTATGCAGATGACTGTCAAGTCTACTTTCCCCTTAAGAGTAACAAGGGGTGCTCTATCCAGCTCTCCTCTCCTCAAGCCTTAAATTTCCTGGACCTAAATGAGACCTAAATGTATGCTTTCTGGTAGTGGTGACCCCTGTATTGACCTAGCTTCCCGAGCCCCTTGTGAAAAATCATTTATTACAGACCTAGGTGTAAAAATGGACTCAACTCTGAAAATGGATGCACAGGTTAACATTATTGTAAAATCATGCTTTTTTTTCAGTTGAGGCGCCTGGCCAAGTCCTTTCCAAACTAAATCTGAAAACAGTGATTCACTCTTTCATTACGTCCAGCCTTGATTTTTGTAATTCATTGCTTTTTGGATCAGCCAGACATCTCTATCTTGCCTTCAGTTAGTACAAAATGCAACTGCACATTTTCTTACTGGTACAAACAGGCGAGATCACATAACCCTGATCTTAGCCTGAATACATGGCTCCATGTCTGTTTTAGAGTCTGTTTTAAAATTATTTTATTTGTTTTTAAATCACTGAACGGCTTTGTCAGACCTACTCCATTCCTACACTCCACCCGTTTTCTCAGGTCTTCAGACCAGAGACTATTACCTGTTCCTAAGTCCCATTAGAAGCTCAGAGGTGACAGAGCTTTTGCAGTGACCACCCCTCGTCTTTGGAATGACCATGCTCAATGTGTTTAAATCTCATTTAAAAACTATTTTTTTTAATTCAAATTGCTGCATGTTTTTTTTATCTTCATTTTAGTAACTTTTTGTCCCTGGTATTTTAATTTTAATGTACAGCACTTCCGTCGGCTCCTTTGTTGAGTTAAAATGCTTTATAAACACAAGTGCTTTATCACATCTGGAACAAATTAACATGCCACTCAGGGAGTCACTGCATTCAGTCTCTCCCACACATGCTGCAGTTACTAGGAATTCTGCTACCAGTCTTTATCCAGTGCTGTGTGTAACACCTGTTAGGTATGTTGATTTGGTTTCTTATCATTCAGTATGTTTTATGTGTGTTTATCTGTGTTTGCAAACGTCAACATCCATGGTTGTGGCTCATGCTGAATTTAAGTTCGCAGATTAACGTTGTAGGGTAAATTGAAAAAAGGTGTGTCCATTTGTCCTTATCTTTAGATCAGCAGAGAGAGAGCTCTGTAATACATACATACATATTGTATGTGACATACATACAATATTTACATATTACTGCAATAGCAATCTACCTGTGTTAATACATTCAAAACTATTCATTCCTGCAACTTCTAGGTAACATCAGATGAGTTTAAATACATTACTAACATTTAACAAGGTCAGCACAATTCTCTGATACCAAACACATCTTAAGTGATGTGCCTAAACACCTATTTTAACATATCGCAGTAAATAGTCATCTGTTTACTTTTATGTGAGCCTCACCATTCACAAGTAACTCAATGTGGAAATGCAAAGATTGTGATGTCTCCACAGTCAAGCGTTCTGTGCTTCTCAAGCATTTTAAGATTGATCATAGGAATTTTGGATGTCATCATCCCTATCCTTGTGTTTATTCAGACTGTCCTTGTTTATTTAATACTTGGAGTTCTCTGAAGAGCCATGTGTCAAGGAGGCCTCCTCAGCATTCCCTTCAAAAAGATGCATTGACAACTTATAAATGCTTGCTTTGTGAATACAAACACACATCATTGTTTAAAGGCTACATCCATCACATTAGACAGCACCTGAAAAATACTGAAACTGTTCCTTGTGTTTTTAGTGAGTGCTCATACAAAACCAATATTTATGGATCATTCAGAACACACAAGGCAAGAAAACACAAATCATCTCTGAAGAGGACTTAAAGCCTGACATTGTTGTCAGTGAAAGTTGCTTTTGCCAGATGGGATTCCTGAATCAGTGAATTAAATTACAGATTCAGACTACAGTATCAGGACAAAGATTTGGTGGATTTGTTTGTAAATTTGACAGAAACTGGAGAACTTGAGAGTCTTGGCATTGTAAAGATTTTGTTTCCTAAAAACAAAACAGTCTCTACGAGAAAATCAACAGTGGCCAAAACAACTTATCATCCCATGCTTTTATTATAACACTGAACTGCAATTAGAGAGAGGAAATGCTCTTTTGAAGGATCAAGGCTGGCTGTCACTCCCAAGATGAAGTCTGATATTCTGGAGATGGTTTGTAATGAAATATACAAGTAGAAATCTTATCCCAGCAGTGCAAACTTCAGTAAAGTTTCAGAGGCACTTATCAAGAAACACCCTTGCTTAGCAGAAAAATTATCCTTCAGTGGGTGCTATGAGTTGACACAGAGACTCAAAATGAAGATGGGAAATCTACGCACACCGCTGAAAACAGATTCTCTGAAAACCAAAGCCTCAGACCATGTTTGTCCAGCAAAAAATGTTAAACAACCTAAACTTGGTGAGGCCAGTCATGTCCCATCCCGTCCTGCTGAGACATCAGCAAACCATGAAGTTGAGCACCTGCCACTTTTAAGGGATGAAAGCGATGCATTGAAAATCAGAAAACAAAATGACAAAGATGTTTGCCTTACGCAAACAAGAGAAAATGTTATTGTGAACATAAAGTAAATGTTCAGATGAAGGGGTGTTTTTTTTCCATGAGTAAATTTGTTTCTTTTGACCCAGCTGCTGTTAAATTACTTAGAAGATGTTGGATTGTAAAAAGTCAATTTTACGTCTCTACATTAAAGAAAGAAAGTCCAGTTGCCATGATTCAACTTTCAGGCCCTTTTTTATGAAGTTAACTGTACCACTGTTGACTAAACCTAATTTGTTTATTTTGTTTAAATGCTTCAAGTCTATTATTGTATTTGTCTTTTCTGGGAAGGTAGGAATCTAGACCTTGTTTACTGTCTGTTTGTAAGCTCAGTTGTAGGACTGTGTTGGACAAAGATTCTACAAATGCTCTAAATCTGTATCACATCAGATGAAATCATTCAGATGGCAATCCAACCACCTGTCCATTAGATCCAATCCCTTCTGCAATGCTCCAAACCATCACTCCTGAAGTCATTCCTTTCATTGCTTATATCATAAACAGCTCAATCACATCTGGCCATGTACCATCTGCCTTTAAAATAGCCAGGATCTTCCAGTCCTAAAGAAATCTTCTGCTGATTCTACAGATATCAACAATTACCAACCAGTTTCTCTCCTCTCATTTTTTTCTAAAATCCTTGAGCGCTGTGTCTACAATGCAGCAGTACGACTGATTTTCAACCTTCCAAAATTCTTCCACACCACCCCTCTGCTACGTACCCTCCACTGGCTCCCAGTAGCTGCATGCATCAGATTCAAAATACTGATGGTGGTCTCCAAACATGGAGTAGCACCATCCTACCTCACATCCCTTATTATACCTTGCACTGCACCTCATCTTCTCAGAGCCTCCATTACTGCTCGCCTGGTCCCTCCATCTCAGAAGGTAAAAGGAAGTCACTGATCTAGACTCTTCTCTGCCTTGGCCCATCGGTGGTGGAATGGACTTACCCTTGAGGTCAGAACAACACAGTCACTGAGCACTTTCAAACAGCAGCTGAAGACCTTCCTCTTTAGAGAATATTTAGATTAACTTGTAACTTTCTTATTGTCTGACTTATGTACAGAAACTACAAAACAGTGAATAAAAAGATAGTTGGGGGTCCTAGTGAACCAGAATTGATCCCTTTATTTATGGTAAGATGGAAGCACGTTGTAAGTCGCTCTGGATAAGGGCGTCTGCCAAATGCCTTAAATGTTAAATGTAAATGCTGTTTACTCCTCATTAAGCCATTTTATCACAATTATGAGAAAAGTTTCATTTTTGGGAAAATGATTCAATGAAAGTGAAAAGACCTTTTTTTCCCTTTCTGTCTTTATACCATGGGCTAATTTGGTAGGTGCTTGGTTTTACACTGCCCATTTTAAACCAGTTTTTGGGGCAATCTTGTTTTAACTTCAGAAGAATTCTAAAGGTTTTACTGTGTATTCAGTTCTAAATGATTGTTCAAGGAAAGATTGCATGTTCCTCTTCAAAACCATAACTGATTTAATCGTGTTATTTATGTATTTATGAAATAAATAATTTTCCTCTAATAGCAACATGATTGAAAGACAGAGGAGATACAATTCAAAGAACCATGTATCTAGCATTATTTATGAAGCATTGATCAGCACAAAGATATGGAAACAAATCAGTAAGAACATTAAAAGTGAAAAAAAGAATAGAATTGTTATCACCACATAATAATATTTGTTAAATATTATTTTGATTTAAATGGCCACTTTCGTGTTGCGGTATATTCGCAAATTTAATATTAAAAAAGACAGCTTTATTCTGCAGTACAGAAGACAGCAAAGCACAGGAGAAGATTACAGTTCTGTGGAAGAAAATAAGATGTACATATGCTACTTCGTGCAACACAAAAGAGAAATTTATTCTTTGAATCTTATGTGAATGTTATGTGAATGTGTGTTTTTTTTTCTTTATAGTATTGACTAATTATGATGGGACCTTGGAACACTTGCACTTATGCTATATGCTGGGTCAGTTATTACAGTCATACTGACTGCTTAGTGAAATTACTGTTAAACATACAGTGTCATGCAAAAATCTTCCCAAGAGTAACTCTAATATAGTTGAGGAAGGGAGTCATCTAAAAGTGTAAAACACACAACTCTCAATGATTAAAATGTAAATGTGGTGATAATGTTCATGTTGATATGTGATGATGTGCTAGAAAAACTGAGGGTTGGTCTTCCCCAAATCTCTAAAGTAATTAATGAGCTCTTACGAGTAAAAATCTACAGATGGAGAACAACATTGCTGCTCAGAGAATAAGTAAAATAACTAAATTCTGCAATAAACACTTTTTTTCATTTTTTTTCATGAAATTAGTGTGTTTCATTTTTGTTGGGGTCTGTGAAGTAGTTTGTGTTTGTTTTCTGTAAAAATTTGTTTGGTAGCGTGGTAGTAGCCTAGTGCGTAACACACTCGCCTATAAACCAGAAGATTCAAATCTCACTTACTATCATTGTGTCCCTGAGCAAGACACTTAACCCTAAGTTGCTCTGGGGGACTGTCCCTGTAAACTACTGATTGTAAGTCGCTCTGGATAAGGGCGTATGATAAATGCTGTAAATGTAAATATTCTGATTAACATTTCTTCAAGCAGGAAAACTGGTGTAGTCTATAACAAATCAGTTCACATATCTTTTGTTATACCTGACATAAGGTCTGGTTTATAAGAACAGGGTTTGGTGTGTGAGGACCAATACAGCATCATGTAGCACAAACCAGAATTTGTAAACACAGTATTTAAATATTAAAGGCATAAGCTCTCAATTTTGCTTCTGTATTTGCTGTATATTACAAAACAATATGTTAATGATTTAAACCTTAGTTCATTAAGGGAAATGTTCTGCAGACATTAACCTTAGTTAATAAGAACACTTTGGTGTTTAATGACTTAATTCAAAAAAGTTTTGGAAGAGGTCTGTGTTAGTAGGGGTGAAAACAGGGGTCCTGTATCAGAGAGGGGAGAGTGTGGGGTGTGTTCAACAAAATCTTTACAATCATAAATCAGCTGAACTTGTTATGAATCCATGACAACGTTTCACCCTTCCATTCCAGAGAGCTTTCTCAAACTTGAGACTTGAGAATGGAATGAAAGGGCAAAACATTGCAAAGAATCCATAACAAGTCTAGTTGCCAGTGGAATAACCTTTTTTGAGATAACCATGTCATGGATGACTGAGAGACAGTACTGATACTGAAAAATTACACGTGTGTTCATGGCACCAAGTGTGACTTATCTGGGACATAAGATCACAGATGAATGTCTCTGCCCAGTACAGGAGAAAATAAGGGCCATAAAGGAGGCTTAAGGGCACCAAGGGCAGTGGTGGCCTAGCGGGTTAGGAATCGGACTTGTAATCAGAAGGTTGCCGGTTTGAATTACAAGCCGCCAAGGTGCCACTGAGCAAAGCACCACACTGTGAGTGCCTGTCATGGCTGCCCACTGCTCACCAAGGGTGAATTTAATGGGGACGAGTGTTATTATATGGATTTTATTGATAAACCTATTCTTGTCTTGTAGGCTGAGGGAGCCCTGACAACTGGAATTAATGGACATGCAGGATTTGCTACGGGTTGTCTCTTCTTTTTCAGTAGAGAAAAGCAGTGTATATATATAACATGCCCGAATGATGGAAATAAAAAAGGACATTCCCGGACATCCTTTCTTTGGAGTAATTTATTGCGAAGTTACCGCAGTCACCTTTTAAAGACTGTTTGGCATAAAGTGTGAATCACAGTTAAAAAGGTGAAAATTCTATCAGTTTAGTTTATACTAAAGTAAAATTAGAAACAAAGCTTTAGATCTACGCCTACATAAATCCAGGAATAATTGTGTCAAATTAATGATGGTGTGTGTTTGTGCGTGTGGGGGTGTGTGTCTGTGTGTGTGTCTGTGTGGCCATATGAGAGACTACATACAAAGATTTTGATTCCGGTATCTTTGTCTTAGTAATTGCTAAAGTTCCTTATTTTTATTTCCTCAAGAAAATGTTGAATTACAGTAACTTTGGTTACTAAGGTTCTTACCTCTCTGCAGTTTTGATGGCTTTAGGTGGACTGTGCAGGTATTGCTTAAATTGCAGCTCAAAAGCCTGACCAATTGTGCAGATGACACTCTGGGCTAGACCATCACAGCACTCCAAGATGTGACATGCTGAGGAGACACAACATTGGGTTACTTTGATAAGAGTGATGTGTTTCACTGTGGCAATCACTTTGGGCATGACTATCTATGGAAGTCCAATGACATAAACATAATACAGATATCTAGCAAGTCCCGTGCCAAACGAAATGATGCAGGAACACAGTGAGAACTCAAAATGTTTATATGAACCTGAAGCAGAGATGTGGAGCATGTTGTCTTCGGCACTCTGCCCCCTAGCGTCGCTTCCCCAACTGTTAGAGTAATGATGCTTTCACGCAGTGCACCAAAACCTTTATCAGCCCGTGGAGGTAATGGTATATGCAGAGGCACAGAGACATGTCTCACCGCTGAAATTCTCTCCTTAGTTTTCCTGGCAGGGCTAGTACTAGACAGGCATACATGAGGGGGGTCAGACAGAAATGTGAAGGGGGCACATGATGGCAACAGAGTCTAGAAAGGGGTGGGTTGAGGCTTGTCTGGATAACTGATTTTGTCATGTAGCTGGTTTGCAGGTTGTCAGGCATCTAAACCCTGTTCATCTTAGGTGTCTCACCAAAAGGCTGATATTAGGGACAGAGCATCATTTCAACAGTAACCTTGAAGAAAATTGAACGTATTGCTCTTAAGTGAGGTTCAGAGCATGTAAAGCCCACAAACCCCTTCATCACGGTAAGGTGGCAATTCAACAACAACATCAACAACATTTATTTATTATATAGCCAAAAATCACATACAGTATGTCTCAATAGGCTTTGACAGGCCCCACACTTGACCCTTCTGCCCACAAGGAAAAACTCCACACAAAAGGAGGGGAGGAAAAAAAAGAAAATTGGGAAAGAGTGATACAGAGAGGGACCCCCTTCCAGGGCAGAGTGAACCTGCAAGTGGTGTCAGTGCAGGGTTTGTGATTGTCCAATAAGAGAAAAAACCCTATAGTTGTAGACGTGGAGAACCGTGTCACCATGTCTGGGTCTTTGACAGAAGGCCAGAGAAAACAGATAGGTTTTCAGTTTCGATTTAAACACTGAGACTGAGTCTGTGTCCCAAACACTGACCGGCAAGCCGTTACACAATTGCAGAGCTCTATAGGAGAAGGATCTGCTCCAAGCTGTGACCTTCTGTACTTTGGGTACGAGTAGTGACCCTGCACCCATTGATCGCAGGGGGCGTGGTGGGTCGTAAATAGCTAAAGGTCCACTCAGGTACTGTGGGGCGAGGTCTTTATAGGTCAAAAGTAAAATTTTGTTGTCAATCCTAAATTTGATGGGTAGCCAGTCACGTGATTGTAAGACTGGGGTGATGTGGTCAAATTTCCTAGTTCTAGTTAGAACTCTGGCTGCAGCATTCTGTACTAGCTGGAGTTTACTCATGCACCTACTAGAGCATCCAGACAGTAATACATTCCAGTAATCTAACCTTGATATAATAAATGCATGGACCAACTTTTCTGCATCGTGCATTGAAATGATATTTCTTATTTTCGCAATATTTCTAAGGTGAAAGAATGCTATCCTAGTGACATTATCTATGTGTGAATTGAATGAGAGACCTGCGTCAATGATGACACCTAGATCCTTTACTTCAATACTTGGTGAAATAGAAAGGCTATCCAGGGTCATGATGTAGTCAGCCAGTTTATGCCTGGCTGCTTGAGGCCCAAGTACAAGAGCTTCTGTCTTATCAGGGTTTAACAGGAGAAAGTTGGTGAGCATCCACTGTCTAATGTCCTTCAGACAATTCTCTATTTTGCTCAGCTGCTGCCTCTGATCTGGCTGACAGATACAGCTGTGTGTCGTCAGCGTAGCAATGAAAGCTAATACCGTATTTGCGGAAGACGTCACCTAAAGGAAACATGTATAGGGAAAAAAGTAACGGACCTAGGACAGAACCTTGTGGAACACCAAACTCTACTTTACTATGTGAAGACAAATCACCATTGATGTCCAAAAACTGATATCAGTTGGTCTGATCTGAACCATTCAAGGGCTGTTCCCTTAATCCCAATAACATTCTCTAATCTGGCAAGGAGAATAGCGTGATTGATAGTGTCAAACGCTGCACTCAGATCAAGCAGGACAAGCAGCGAGATGTGTCCCTGATCAGAGGCCAACAGCAGGTCATTTACCACTTTAACCAGCGCTGTCTCAGTGCTATGATGAGGTCTAAATCTCGATTGATATACTTTGTGGATATTGCTGCTATCTAGGTGTGTTCTCAGCTGCTGGGCTATGAAGATTTTTGATATAAACGGAAGGTTGGATATCGGTCTATAATTTGAAAGCTGACTCAAGCACATTGATTTGACGAATAAGATGAATCCGGAATCGTTTTTGTTTTTGTCTATTAACGAGGAGAGATACGTTGATTGAGCCGCGCTAAGAGCCTTCTTATAGTTAAGTAGGCTTTCCTACCAAGCTATTCGGAATATGTTTAATTTACTTCGACGCCATTTATGTTCTAATTTCCGGGTGGTCTTCTTAAGCAAGCGCAAGTGATCATTATACCAAGGAATTAAGTTTTTATCTCTTACTATCTTCCTTTTGAGGGGAGCAACTTTATCTAACTGGTAAGGTAAAACTGGTAAATCTGGTAAGGCATTAATACACCTCTGTGCCATACTTGATGTAATTGTCTGTTTTTCTCTATAACGAGGGGGGTTGAGTTTATTGTGTCTGATACATTTTTTAAAAGCGATGAGGAAATTATCTGAGATCATTTCAGATTGCAGAAGAGTAACTATATCTTCTATATTTAATCCGAAGATCAGTACAAGATCGAGCGTGTGACCACCTTCATGGTCCTGTTATATGTTATAGACTCAACTCCAACTGAGTTTAATATAGACAGGAATGCTGTTCTTAGTGAGTCTTATAATTTATCACAGTGGATGTTAAAGTCACCGACAATTAGGGCTTTATCCACAGATACAACTAAGTTGGAGACAAAATCTGTAAATTCACTAAGAAACTCAGAATCAGGTCCAGGGGGTCTGTAAATAATAATCAATGGAATTAACTCAGGTTTTTTATTTTGTGAGACTACATGAGTTATATTGGTATGTAGAATCACAAAAGAGTTATATCCATGTCCAGGTTTATGAGTAATACTGAGGTTATCCTTATAAATTACTGCAATGCCACCTCCTCTTCCAGTTAAGTGAGGTTGGTGTACATAGCTGTATCCAGGAGGACTAGACTCGTTTAATGCTACAAATTTGTTTTGTTTTAACCAAGTTTCGGTCAGGCACAGTACATCAAACCCCTGATCTGTAATAATTTCATTGACAATGAGCGTTTTAGGTGTAAGGGATCTAACATTTTATAATCCTATTCTTATATCGGGAGTGCTGGTGGTACGTTTAGAAGGAATGATAGTACCGGGTAGTAAGTTGCTGAAACAGACACCCCGTCCAGCCCGTGGAACAGACACAGTGTCAGCATATTTATGAGTATTATTATTAATGTTTCTTGTAGAATCTCTTGTTTTAATAGAGCGAGGTAAAGACACAGTGTCAATATTGTACACGCTGGGTGGCGACTCTACACAAATGGCAGACACTCGGGTTAGCCAGTCTGTCTGCTGCCTGGTCTCGGCTCTGGCGAGTCTGTTTTGTTTTTTGGTTCTAAGACTATGAGCTAAGTTTTTAGACAACTGAGTGGCGCCCGCCCAGTTGGGGTGGATGCCATCTCACCCAAAAAGACCAGGCTTCCCCCTAAATGTTGGCCAGTTATTAATAAAACCCACTTTATTTTTTGGACACCACTCCGACAACCAGCGATTTATGTCCCTACGCCGAAACTGGGGTAATGGGCCAGAGCAGATTACTTTATCCAAAATCGTTTTAGCCAGTTCAAGCATCTCTATAAAATTATCTTTGGTTATTTCTGACTGGCGTAGCCGGATATCGTTAGCACCGACGTGAATCGCGAAACTGGAGTACCTGCAGTTATTTTTTGCCAGCTCTTTTAATTTTGCGCGGATGTCGGCTCCAGGAAAACACAGGATTTTATTTGCTGGTGCCGCTATCCTCACGTTTCTAACTATAAAGTCGCCAATGAATAAAGCCGGTGGTTTGTTGGACCCAGCAGATGCATCGCTGGTAGAGACACTCACCGGCTGATTTGGCTGGTGCGCGTCCGGAACTAGAAAAGAGTCAATTAAGATTTCTGTTTTCTAATAAAATATAAATTTCGGATGCGCTTCTCTAGCTCGGCTATTTTCTCCGTCATTTCAACTAGTCTCCTACACTTCCCACAGGTGAAATCCTCACTTCGTCAAGCTGTACATTTCACACACTGGACATGGGATTAGCGAGGGAGCCATAATATACGTTTTGGTGAATTTGTGTGATTAATTCAGAGGTAATTCAGGGAGTCCTTGGACATAATACCAGCTCACGCCAAGCACACCAAACAGTGCAGCACCAGACTGCCCACTCCACAGAGAAAGCTCTTCTGGCTATTACAGAAAAACGACATGCTGCTAGATCAGCAAAACTGTAATCAGTGCTAATCTCTCTGGAAGTTTCAGAGAGAAGGTTGCCGGTCCGAATCCTGAGCCACCACTCAATGCTCCCCGGGTTAATGCTCCCTGGGTTAAAAGCAGAGGACACATTTCAATTGTGTGTACCGTGTGCCTGTGCTGTTTATCACAATTAGGGATGACATTTGAAGTTAAAAGTGTTTCATTCCCCCCAGTTGAAGTGCTGAACCCAGAGATAGCTCACTCAGAAGTATCCAAATGTGAAATAAGTTATTCTGTCTGTCACTGCCAATGGCATAAATACAAAAGCGATATGATGCTTGCGGATGGCTCACTTGCAGGGCCTTCCTGAATTTGTGAAATTCTGCAAATTTGCATTTTTCACAAAATTTGCCAGAGTTGTTTTCCTGGTATAGAAACATTTTGGAGCATATGAGATAAATGTGTCATATCACGAGTGAGCAAGTTGAACATTGTGATCTAATGATCTTTAGAACATCTTTATTGAACATTGTGATCTAATGACTATCCAATTGTGTGCTATTTGGTTGGAGCGGCCAAGATGCTGACTTTGAAGAGATACATTAACATTGACTGGAAGTGGACAGAAAGTATGTACATGCCTTGGTCAACTAGTGGCTCTTATCTTTTTTGCTTAACACTTTCCAGGGCAACTTGTTCTAGCTGTCTAGGAAAAGTTCAAGGGGCGCTTTCACACATTAATACATTTGCTTTGGTCCACATCAGTCAGTGAGTTTGTAACATTATATCATTTTCTTCTTGGTTCGGTTTGCTTTCACACACAGGGAAAAATCCAAGCGAACCAAAATGTGTTGTTCCAAATCACACGATTTTCTCTCTCTGCTCATTGGCCAGATGTATCACCACTAGAACAACAAAAGTAAATACAGGAAGCAGATCTGCTGTTAACGAATCCTGTGATAAATGCCGTAAATGTAAATGTAAATGTAAAGGTAAGTTGGGTTCGTGGTTCATTTTTAGTTTCGTGTTGCTTGCTCTGTCAGTTGTCTGTGCCTTGACAAATCCTAAACCTAACAAAAACCTAAAATGGCAAGTGCACATCATTTGTACAAATTAAACGCCTAGAATAAGCACCTGATTAGGGCACACTGCTCTCCTTTAAATGCTTCTAATCCAAATGGCAAACTGACCATGTGAACCGCTACGGATTCATACATGCCTGCTGCTCCTCCTGTATTAGGCAATCAGTATCTTTTGATGAGGAGGCAGGTACCAGGACATGTCGTGCAACCAAATGTTAGAACATAGGAGATAAAGGTTTGGGACTTAATTTAAATTAAGCAGAATTGGTTTTGCCTTTCCATAGGTAACAGAATAGGATGTGACCACTCAAACCTGAGCAGTTGAAGGTCAGTTTTAATGTTTGATATTTGACTTGACTTGACCGGTCTGTCACTGACAGGCGAGGTGTCATGGGAGCTTCCATATTTAATCAAGCCAAAAGCGATTCCCATAGTGAAGAAAAGTTACAAAAAGAAATCATCTTACATATTCATAATGTACATTTTTTTATTGTTTTTCAGAATTTTTATTTCAGTTGAAATCAATGTTATAACGATTTAGTCACAGTACCTCTCTGATTGACAGGATCTTTGGCTACATAAGCCACATAATCTGGTGTGTCCTGAAATAAAGGGATTAAACTCTGATTAAAAAACATTAAGAAACTTTTAAGAAAATTAAGATCTTCAGGTCTAAATAAACAAGAATTTTTATACAAAACTGAAAAAAACCAAGGACCTCTATGAGGGCACCTCACCGTATCACCTCCAGAAGCAAAAGAGATGGACTGCATGGGGTGATGTGCAATAATCTGAGTAAAACATAAATAGCCATATAATAAGTCAGAACAGAAATAATATTAGTATCAAGTATGAGCCACAAGGACAGAGCAACATAAAATACATTCTGACACAGTACATGTACAGGGCTTGATTGGTCTCTTCATTGTTTATCCATCTAGTCTTATTTTGTACCTTGTTTCAGTATATGCCTTAAGCCCTATAGATATGAAAAGAAGGGTAGCCATGAAAGTGATGACAGATCAGATTTGTAACTGGCATTAACCTCCCAGCAACTCTACATAATGTGCAATGAAACCTAAAATGGCTGACCTGTCGTGTTGTGGGGATGACCAGACTCAGCCCCTCAATGGAGATGTTGACAGCTATGCTCATGCCAGCAAAACGGAGGTTGCTCTTTCCCATAACAGACTGGAGGGCTTTGTTTGTTATCTATAAAAGCAATAGGTAAAACTAGAATTTTACACAAGTTTTGATTAATTACAACAAATGTGCAAATAAAAAGAACAAAATAAGCAAAAAGATATACAGTACATGGACAGTATTCAAAGAAAATAATATAATTGTAGAGTGTAACTGCACCAAAACAGTGTTTTTAATTACATTGCAGTCTTTAAATGTTAGGTAAAGAGTCTTTATCACTGTATTTTCCTGGTGGTAATTATTGTCTAATTCTAATTATGTCTCAGCAGCAACTATTTTCACTAATTTTGACTAATTAAAAACTTACCTTCTTTTCAAGGCTCCTTTCACCCCTGGCACAGCCTCACACAGCCTGTTGATGGCTTCCCTGACAAAAGAAGAAAGAGGTGTTATAGAATGATTTTAGTTAATACAAATTAGAGAATGCCTGATGTTCAAATCTGATTATGTTTCCATTTAGCTATGCAGAACAAACACAAAAATGTTCTTCAAGCAAACCTTGTTGTTGACTGGAACTAAACAGAACTAACCAAATCTGCTGAATTGGGCTATGGGACATTCAGTGAGTGTTTACTGATAATACATTAAAATGTTGAGGTGATTTATGTCTTTTTTAACAGGCATATTCTGAGTTTAGGGTTAGCCTTTACAGCAGCCTCACATTGTGAGCTGACCTTTTTTTCATTAAAAAAAAAATTTTTTCATTAAATTTTTTCATTAAAACCAATCTCTTCTGATTTCTGCCGCTTCTGTCCATATCCTTGTACTTGTCATGGTGTTTTGTTTCATAGTGTCTTTGTATGTTAAATTCTTTGGTTACCACTATATTGGCCCCACACACAAGACAAACAACTGTGTCATTAACATTTGTGAACAGATATTGAGCCTCTCACTCATCTTGAAAACACAAGTCTTCGACCTTTCTTTTGCCCATTTTTGCACTAATTGCTACGGACAGCAAGAGGGGGCTTGTGGGTAAGTGAATTGAAAGTGAAGTGATTGTCATTGTGATACACGGCAGAACAGCACACGATATCTGTACATCACCCTTGGTGACCAGTCATTACAGGCACCCAGGGAGCAGTGTGTGGTGACGGTGCTTGTGCTCAGTGGCACCTTGGCGGATTGGGATTCGAACCGTCAATCTTCTGATTACAGGGCCACTTCCTTAACAGCTAGGCCACCACTGCCCCCTAAATGACGCACCAACACACCTGCAGGGGTTTCTAGGCCACCAATTTACATTTATATTTACATTTACAGCATTTATCAGACACCCTTATCCAGAGCGACTTACAATCAGTAGTTACAGGGACAGTCCCCCTGGAGCAACTCAGGGTTAAGTGTCTTGCTCAGGGACACAATGGTAGTAAGTGGGATTTGAACCTGGGTCTTCTGTTTCATAGGCGAGTGTCTAACCCACTAGGCCACTACCACCTTACCACATTTATATTATATTTACAGCATTTATCAGACGCCCTTATCCAGAGTGACTTACAATCCGTAGTTAAATTTTCAGCATTTACATTTTCAGACTTTTGGCATTTTTCAACAACAAACAAATAACAGCTGTTGACCAATATCCACCCACCACCCTCAGTCCCACCCGTCAAACAGCAAGAAGAGAAATAAATAAAAAAGAAAAGCAAAAAAACAAAACAAAAATAATATAAAAAAAGGGGAAGGGAAGCAGTCTTCTCTCAGTGTTGTAGTATTTTATTTGTATTAAGAAATGACATGTCTATGCTGAACTTAACCTGGATGATTTAACATAATCAATAAATGGTGACCATATCTCCTTGAACTTTTCCTGACGATTAGCTTGATTACATCGCAGTTTTTCCAACTGCCACATGGAGAGCATTTCCTTAATCCAACCATTGAAAGAGGGGGGCTTGTCTGATTTCCACAACAGAAGAATAAGTATTCTGGTCATTAATGAGGCGAAAGCTACCACCTTGGCTTGAGATATCATTGAGATATCTGGAGGGGGGACCCCAAAAATAGAAATGTATGGTGTTGGTTCAATTATTCTATTATATAAAGATGACAAGACTATGCAATTATTTTCCCAGAAATTGTACAATGACTGGCAGTTCCAGAACATATGGCCTAAAGTAGCTGGCCCTTGGTGACATCGTAGGCACTCCGAGCTGGTATTAGGAAACATTTTTGCTAGCTTATCTAATGAGTAGTGTAGGCAATGTAGCCATTTAATCTGGATCAAACATTGTCTAATACAGACCGAGGAGGTATGAATAGCTTCTAGGCACTGTTGCCAGGTCTCACCTGTAACTACAATGTTAAGATCCTGTTCCCATGCCACTTTAGTTTTCTCCCATGAGGGTGAATAAATGTTCTGGATCAGAGTATATAATTTTGATATATTGCCTCTCATAAAGGGGTCCAGAGCAAGAATTTCATCTTCAGCATTTTTAGCTGGTGAATGTAAAGATCTAAAGTGTTTGCTCACAAAACGTCTAATCTGTAGGAATCTATTGAAATGAGATTTGAGAATATTGTAACTTTTTTGTAATGTTTCGAAGTGTTCCTTCAGCAAAAAGGTCTTTGATAAAGATCAAGCAATTGTTGTGCCAGGTTTGAAATGCTGCATCTGTTCGGGGCGGTAAGAAAAGATGGTTATTCAAAAGGGGAGAAAACAATCTTAGTTGCTTTATACGAAAATGTTTCCTAAACTGGAGACAAATCTTAAGTGAGTGTTTTACTACAGGATTAAGGAGGCGTTGCTGCCCAATAGTAATACATGAAGTTGGCAAACCCATACCACCTGCTACTTTAGGCATTTCAAGGAAAATATTCCTCATCCGCGGGACAGATTTCTTCCACACAAATGAAGAAATGAAGAAAACTCCTTGAAGACAGACTTGGGTATTAAAATAGGAATAATTTGGAATAAATACAGAAAGCGTGGTAGGACTACCATATTAATGGTATTCACTCTTCCAGCCAAAGAAATGGGCTCATTTTAAATCTTCATTAGACCATTGTGAGAAATCGTTTTTTGTACGCTCAAGTAGAGTTTTAAAATTGCGCGCATAAAGGTCCTTATAAGGGGGACATTAATTCTCAGATAGGTAAATTCCACAACTGCTTAAATGGAAAGGAACTAAGATCCAGTGACATTGCTATCTGATTAACCTGCAAAATGGTGCTTTTAGAAAATTTCTGTTTATATCCTGAAATTAAACTTTATGACCGTAATAGTTCCATGAGGACTGGTATGGATTCTAAAGGGTTAGACAAATATATTAGAAGGTCATCTGCATAAGTTACACCTTATGAGTTTTATTGAGCCTGGTTACACCTGTAATCCTCTCCTCTTTCCTAAAGGTAATCGCCCAAGACTCTATAGCTAAGTCAAAAAGGAAAGGTGACAGACAGTAACCCTGTCTTGTACCACGATGCAAAGGGAAATAATCTGATATTACAGAGTTAGTACGTACAGAGGCCAGTGGTGAATTATACATTATTTTAACCCATGATATAAATATCGGACCAAAACCAAATCTTTCCAAGACCTCAGATAAATATTCCCACTCAACCCGGTCAAACGCCTTTTCGGCATCTAAAGAGATAACGATTTCAGGCTGGAGAGTGGAGTGTGAAGAATATAATATATTGAACAAACGGTGCATAATAAGAATGATTGCCTGCCTGGTATAAACCTGTTTGGTCCAAGTCAATTATTTTAGGTATCACTTAGGAAGAAGACTTATTGGTCGGTATGAACCACATTTATGTGGGTCCTCATCTTTTTTTAGTAAAATCACTATGACTGCCTGGGTCATTGTACAGGGCAGTTTCTTGAATTGCTCATTTATGATTGTTGGCTGGTTTGATACAGTGCCATGCGTCATGTGGATCTCAGATATCATGTGGCTGGCCTGAATTTGTTTAAGCTGAGATAATAACCTGCTCATAGTATGTGCATCTAGTCTTCAAAAGCAGCCTTTCAGTCTCAGCAATAGAAAGATTGTTAAATTCTGCTTGCAGAAGCAGCCTGTCCTTGTACAACTCTGGATTAGAGGAACCAGCACATTTTTTGGACAGGTCCACTAGCTGGTGATTATGCATTTTCCTCACATGGGCTGTATATGAAATTATTTGTCCCCTAAGGAATGCTTTAAAGTGTCAGGATTGACTGCACCTGGTCTTATTTCCCCTTTATTTCCCGTTTTTGGCCACCGCGCCATTGTTTATTTGTATTTATTTATTGTTTATTAATTAAACCCCTTTCCCAGCATGTCCCGCCTCTGCGCTTCTCTTCCCCGTCAGCTCGCAGTTGTGACATTAAGAGCATCCCAAATAGTGATGAAGGACATACCAGTTGTGAGATTGACATCAAGAAAGAAGTCAATTTGCTCTGAAATATGGTCTCAAAATGTTTTATAAGACAGCAGTAATGGGTTGAGGCGCCACATTCGACGAGTTGCGATGTTGCTAGGAAAGCACATATCGAGCTGCACAGGGGAGTGACCCGAGATCACGATAGGATGATATTGACTATTTGTGACGCAAGAGAGAAACCTTCTATCTATCAAAAAAAGTCTATTCTTGAGTATGAATGATGGACAGGTGCGAAAATTGAATATTGCTGGTGGGGTTAGTATACCTCCAGGGGTCAAACAATTTGTAGGATTCCATAAATGACAAAACAGCTGATGTTGACTTGGACACAATCTTGGACAGTGTGGGATTCGATCAGTCTAGATTTGGCTGCAGGACCAGGTTGAAGTCACCCCCCAGAACTAAGTGATATGTGTCTAGGTGTGGGAGCTTTGCAAAAAAGGTGCAAAAGAACTGTGGGTCATCCCAGTTGGGGGCCGTAGAAATTTGCTAAAACTACATTAAATCCACACAGCTTGCCTATAGCTTTCAGATGGGAAAAAACCCAACGTTTTATAGGATGGTGCAACGTTTTATAGGATGGTGCAACCCTTTAATATTCCAGCTTACAAAACGCAGTGAGCCGAGCCCTGACCCGTTAAGACCAGCCATTTTGTGGATAGCCTAAGCAATCCCACACTGAGAAGGAGAAGGGGGAGGGAGAAAGAGAAAGTAAATAAATAAAACAATAATAAAAAAAATAATAAAAAGCCAACTTAAAACCCCAAAACCTATGCTGGCCCCCCATAAAGCGGGGGACCGCATCAACACTAATGAGCGATAAACATAGCACAACAGTGCTCAGGGTGAACTGCCATGCTCTAATAAGCACCACTGAGCAGTAACAGCAAAACAAAAAAAATTATGGCAATTATGGTAACATCATCAATAACAATAAACAGTCAGTAAGCAGTAATAACTGAGCACACCAATAAGTCAGCTCAAATTGAACATGTACCCAGTTTGGGTTTAATATTTTAACCAGAATTTTGTCAATCATGAATCAGACCAGTTTTACAGAAAATACCTAAATAGAGAATACTGTACTTCCTATATGTACAAGATAAATAACTTCAAAGGATCAGCTGACTTTCTTATTCAAAATGGGCGAAAAAGAAACCTGGATGTCCTTCAAAGCATCGAGGGATGAAGGCTCGGGCCTCCTCCGGAGAGGAGAATGTTTTCTCGGTATTCAGATGGGTGATTCTGAGTCGAGCAGGATACAGGATGCCGAACTTCACCCCCTCCATCCCGCAGAGCTGCCGTCTGACGTCATTAAATGCAGCCCGAGCCTTAGCTACTTTAGCCGTGAAGTCTGGGAAGACCGAGATGGACATGTCATTTATCTGGATACGATGCTTCTCTCTGGCAAGACGCAGGATATTTGCACAGTCCTGCGTCGTCACACTTATTTTGCAACATTTCAGTCAGTTTTGTAAGGCAATCTACTTCTTTCTGCAGACGTGTAACATCGTCAGTGCATGTCGAGAGGCTTTCTTCCATGTTGTTCACTTTAACGCTGAGTCCAGACAGCTCCGTAGTAACAGTATGCCTGTATTCCTTCAGCTCAGACCGGACCGCTCTTATGTCCGATTTAATAGAAGCCAGCTCACTCTCCAACACCGCCCGGACCTCGGTTTTTCAGGCATCAACCAAATCCACTCACAGCGTGGACAGAAGTTCAGCTTTAAAAGACTCAACATTAATCGCTAACGCGGCTGCGTGCATTCCAGCATCTTCAGTGCGGCCCTAAATGCCTAAAATGATACTATTTAAATCACGCTCGGCGGAGCTCCACACGGATGCATCTACTCCATAACACGCTCCTTGGCAGCTGCTTTTACCCATATCTCTCTAACAATTTACAGTCCCTGACAAAAGTCTTGTCGCTTGTGTACAAATTGACCTCAAGTGCTGCTGAAATATATTCTAATCAAGATTTTTTTTTACAAGAAATGGCTCATTTTATTCCCAACAGCTTTTGTAATAATGTTTCAGTGCAAAACAAAACTGTCAAAAAGTATTCTAATATTCAAAGCTTGGTAAAGCCCATTGAGTCAATTGGCTCAAAGTCCAAGGGCAGACAATTTTCCACTGGAGCAGAGCTCCATGAAACCTGGTCACCTGAAGTCCTTGTGTCAACAGTTCATCAGATTCTGTCTCGAAATGGCCTCCATGGTCGAATCAGTGCCCAGAGGCCAGCACTAAACAAATGACAATTGAAAAACTGTGTGGTGTTTGCTAAGGCCCACAGCCTGCTAAATGGATTTAGCAGAAGATGGAGTTTTTAGATGAATGTTCTGCTGAATTACACCACAGTTGTCACAAATATTGCAGGAGACCTACTGGAGCCCGCATGGATCCAAAATTCACCCAGAAAACAGTGAAGTTTGGTGGCAGAAAAATCATGACCTGGGGTTACATCAAGTATGGGGGTGTGCGAGAGATCTGCAGGTTGGAAGGCAACAATAAATAATCTGAAATACCAAGAAATCTTAGGTACCTTTTATATTTCCAACCATAAAAGAGGCCAAATTCTGCAGCAGGATGGTGCTCCATAACAAAGTTCCTTAAGGTGTAGAAGATCCAGATGCTCCAGGATTGGCCAGCCCAGTCACCAGACATGAACATCATTGTGCATGTGTGGGGTAGGATGAAAGAGGAAGCACGGAAGATGAAATCAAAGAATATTGATGAACTCTGGGAGGCATGCAAGACTGCTTTCTTTGCTGTTCCTGATGACTTAATAAATAAATTGTATGAATCCTTGCCAAACCGCATGGATGCAGTCCTTCAAGCTCATGGAACTCATACAAGATATTAAAAAATAAGATATTAAATCTTACAGTACTACTCAAACTGCTGACATATTTTTGTATTTGCAGTACATTTGTTCAATTTCTGTAGAGGCAACAACATTTTTGACTTGCCAAAATTTGACCTTTCAATCTTTTTTCAGTTAAACTAATTCATTTCAATGCATTAAACATAATTTGGTAGGGTTTTAGCTTTTCTTATGAGTTATTTCTAACACCAACTGATTAATTAAAGTCAGGTTAATAGCAGGTGTTTCTCCAAAATAGATAAGCAACAAGACTTTTGTCAGGGACTGTATATTACGAGTTGTTGTAGTCCCTTTTTATTCTATGTCTATTTTGTGCACATCTGTAACCCTTTAGCTGACAATAGACAATTTAAAATACATCCTGCAATGAGGACAACTATACTCAAGCCCTTTTAAAAAAAGAGAAAATAAACATTACATTTTTAGTTAACATTGTTGGTTGAGATTCTGTGAGAATCTGTTGGTCGTATGCTCCCACGTTTTCTGTGCGGCTGGCTGTGTTTTTGTGTCCCGTCTCTTTTAGATTGGCTCGGAAGTGGAGCAGTGGATGTGCCGCAGCGCGGTGGGGAGGGAGCTATGGCTCCGTTGGGTGCAGTGACAATGGAGGTGAGGGGATGAGGTTGGGGTGGACCAGGGAAGAGGAGAACAGGAAGACGGCTGGCTTGAGGACGGTCCAGGAGCGTGTGGTGGATGGGAGGGCGTCTTGGGTAGCAGGAAGGTGGGGTAACATATAGTATTGTCGTGGTCTAAGGGTAGAATGAGTCAGGTGTTTGTAAAGAAGGCTAGCGTCTCTGGGAATTAAATAAAACAAAGAGCAGGCAGTGTCCCCCTGGCCAACTGACTTTACACTTACATTTACGGCATTTAGCAGACGCCCTTATCCAGAGCGACTTACAATCAGTATTTACAGGGACAGTCCCCCTGGAGCAACTTAAGGTTAAGTGTCTTGCTCAGGGACACTTTTATTCTGGGTGCTGCATGCTCTCACTTCTGTTTCTGGGTCGCTGTCTCCCCGGCTGATCTTGCTCCCTCTGGTGGGCTGGAGGTGGTACATTGGCCCAAGTATCTAGTTAAACTCCAGTGTGTGTGTATATATACTTATTGTTTAACCTATGTAATGTATAGAATGTCATAATGATGCAAAATAATAGTAATAATCATCATAATAATAATCTATTCATGGCATGAAACTAAGTCACTTTTCATAACCACTTGTTACTACATGAGTTTCTATTATTATAGTTATTTGTTAATTTGTACATATTAGTTAAAAAGTCATAATTTAAATTATTAGCTATATTTTGATGTTTTGTTTATAATATTCAGTCATTTTTCTAACAAAAGAATTTCTATTAAGATATAAATTCCTTACCTTATCATATCTTAATAAAACATCTTACCATGCAAAGACAATACAATTCTCGGTTTATTCTATGATCATATATTTAATGTTTCTACCAAAATATTGCCTGCATAAATGATTTTGTAAAAGGTTTATGCTAGATGCCCTTCCTGATGCAGCCCCCCTCATTTACCTGGGCTTGGAACTGGCACCATGAAACACACATTCACATGTTTCCTGAGTAGCTGTGCCTCTACCAAAATATGTTTTTTTTAAATGCATAGTATTATTGCATTCCTTTTTGATATACATACAGTTGTGGCCAAAGGATTTGAGAATGACACAAATACTGGTTTTCAAAAAGTGTGCTACTTCCGTTTTTATAATGGTCATTTGCATATAATTTTATGAAGAGTGATGAGATGAATTGCAAAGTCTCTCAGAAGGCTTCAGGATCCCCAAGAAACTCTCGCAAGTGCAAGGACCGTGTCCTGAAGATGATTCAACTGTAGGATCGTGTGCCACCAGTGCAGAGCTTGCTCAGGAATGGAAGCAGGCAGGTGTGAGTGCATCTGCACACACAGTGAGGTGGAGACTTTTGGATAAAGGCCTGGTGTCAGGAAGCACAGCAAAGAAGAGTCTTCTCTCCCAGAAAAACTTCAGGACTTATATTCTGCAAAAAGTACAGATCGTTTTTTCTGTAATGAAGAATCTTTCCAATTGTTTGGGGCATCTGAAAAAATTATTGTATGTAGCCCTGGGAACAAAACATTGAAAACTCCCTGGACTTTAATCAAATTGAGAACTTGTAGTCAATCCTCAAGAGATGGGTGGACAAACAAAAGCCCACAAAATCTGACAAACTGATTATGAAGGAATTTAAAAAGAAGTTGATTGACATCAGGCCTGGGCGAATTGCAGAGGTCTTGAAAAAAAGGGCCAACCCTGCAAAATTGATTCTTTGCATAAAGAATCCGGCAGTGGCTACTCCGGAGTTTAATGTGTGTCCTGTGTAATGTTCCCTGATTGTTATCACCTGTGTATCATTGTATAAAACTATCCTGTTCATGTCTGTTTGCCGTCATATTCGGACGCAGCCAACAGCGCCCTGCTGAGATCCAGGGAGCAGTGGTTCATTGGTTTCATGTATGGATTCCAGCGATGCACCTCCGGTTCCCCGCCATGATCCATGTCATGTTTTTATCGGTTCCCCAAGAGTGACACTGCTCCAGGGGGACTGTCCCTGTAACTACTGATTGTAAGTCGCTCTGGATAAGGGCGTCTGATAAATGCCATAAATGTAAATGTAAATGTAAAATGTCTCCGCGGCCTACGAAAACTAACGAAAGTGAAAGTGAAGTGATTGTCACATGTGATACACAGCATCACAGCACACGGTGCACACAGTGAAATTTGTCCTCTGCATTTAACCCATCACCCTGAGTGAGCAGTGGGCAGCCATGACCGGCGCCCGGGGAGCAGTGTGTGGGGACGGTGCTTTGCTCAGTGGCACCTCAGTGGCACCTTGGCGGATCGGGATTCGAACCGGCAACCTTCTGATTACGAGGCCGCTTCCTCGTAATCAGCGAGGAGTACCGACGAAATTCGTGCGACCGGGCTTAACCCTGAGTGTCTCCAGGGGGACTGTCCCTGAAACTACTGATTGTAAGTTGCTCTGGATAAGGGTGTCTGATAAATGATGTCAATGTAAATGTAAGGTAAATATAAATTTCAATTATTTTCTAGTCTTTTCTTCAGACATTACGTCAGCTTTTTTCAATTATTAGACTCCTTCATCAATTATACATTTCACTATCACTCTCTCCCTTGCCTGCAACCCTTAAGCTTGTTGTGTGTGTGTGTGTGTGTGTGTGTGTGTGTGTGTGTGTGTGTGTGTGTGTGTGTGTGCATGCACTCAGGTTACAAAGCATTGATTGGTGAGTGGAGCAAAAACACAGTTAGTCCCAGCAAGTAGTCCCTCCTCCATTGCATTGCACATCTACACCAAGCCAAGAGACATACAACTACTACAGCACTGAACTGCTTGATTCTGAATAACTGCATTCATAAACAGATATTTTGTTAATCAAAAAGTAATGTTTGCTCATAATTATCCTCTAATACAATAGTTCCCTACCCTTTTCCCTTAAGCCCCCCTGCCTGTGTCCAGGATAAGCACCCCCAACACCAATTCCTTCCCACATACATACATTAAAATAATTAAATGATTAAATAAAATCTTTTATTTACAAACAAACAGCAATAATAGTATTTTGTTCTTATTCTCCTTGTTTTACACAGCAGAGTCTATATTAAAGTTGTATTTGGTAATTAGACCGGACTCGGCTGTTATGCTCTATGTTGCATTTGAATATATGACAGTCACACAGTCAGTGCTGCGAAATGGCACAGTACAGCATGATTTTCATACAGCCATGACCCAGTGAGCTCTTGCAATGTACAGCTTTTTGAAAGCTCGGCCACGACTAAGAGGGAAAGGAAAGGTGCAGTTTTAAAATATATTCAGCAGATGCTTGCCTCCGTTTCACCTCCTCAGCGTCTCTCATGTGATAATTAAAATGCTGGTGAGTTGCAAAACAAATGAACATTTCATTAAAAAAATGTAATAAAGTAAATTTAAAACATGCAAAACACTTAAACCAATCACTGAAAAAAATTACAAGCAGCGAATCATGTGGAAAGTTCTTTATACAGCAAATATTTATATTTAATATAATAATAATATATTTTTGGTAACCTCAGAACAGATACTGTGTCCTTCCCTGTGATCTCTGGGACCCCAGCTTCTGAACCACTGCCCTAATAGGTGTAATAATTCCAACTTATTGTGAATATGAATGCCTCTTGTCTGAACATGTTCTTTACAAATATGTTAAAGATATAATACTACTAACTTTACTTATAATAACAAAAAGAATATAAAGAAGACACAAAATGCTTTATACACAAAACTTGCCTGGTCACTTGTGTTCGTGTGTTGAAATCCAGGGAGCGCATGGACTTCAGGACCTCGATGCAGCCCATATACTGTAGAAATAGCAGTGATACAGTTATTCTCTGGGCTCTCCTTATTCTCTTCCTGCCCTTCCTGAATGATTAATGGATTGCCCTCAGATCTTTAGAAGCCAATGCTCAGGTTTTAATGACAATAGAAATTTCTTGCATTGTATTCACAATTCAAATTGGATCGCTATTGTTAACACCCACGGCATCTGCAAAAAGCCTTGGGGTTTGGATAGATAACAAACTGAGTTTGAACCATCATGTTGCTGCGATCTCCAGATCCTGCAGGTTCACTCTCTACAACATTCGCAAGATTCGGCCTTTTCTCTCACAACAGGCTACGCAGCTCCTCGTCCAGGCAATGGTCATCTCCAAACTCGACTACTGTAACTCTCTCCTGGCTGGAGCCTCTGCAGTCACCATAAAACCACTCCAGATGGTCCAAAATATGGCAGCCCGTCTCATCTTCAATCAGCCAAAATACAACCATGTTACACCTCTTCTTACCTCCCTCCACTGGCTCCCGGTAGCTGCTCGCATTGAGTTCAAATCCTTGATGCTTGCCTACAGGGCTGTAAATGGAACTGCGCCCTCCTACATCAACACACTACTACCTAGATACACTCCTACACGCTCTCTCAGATCGGCAAACGAAAGGAGACTAAAAATTCCTTCTTCACGGGGTCTCCGATTCCAATCATGTCTGTTCTCCGTTGTTGTCCCTGGCTGGTGGAACAACCTGCCCTCCTCCACACGACTAGCCGAGACTATCACCACTTTTAAGAAGAAGGTGAAAACCCTCTTATTCCAAAAATATTACAGACAAATTTAACACATACACATGCATACACATTTAACAAACAAATACAAAATGTATAAATACATTATAATTTTTCTTAGTCTAGCACCCAACACTCTCCGAGCATGTTCTTCAATGACAAGTCTAAGCCTTATCAGGGCTCTTAGTTTGTATACTTGATATTCTATAGAAATCGAACGAGAATTGCTGGTGTCTTCCCATTGTAAGTCGCTTTGGATAAAAGCGTCTGCCAAATAAAGTAAAGTAAAGTAAAGTAAAGTAACATTATTTTCTTTTTTGAGTTTGTAGTCTGCTTACTGATCTCATTGTGCAATTCTTAATGTGTCAAAAGGACTGTTAATTGGCTCAGAAGGCTCAGTTCTCTATAACATTAAAAACAAACACAGAAAGAAATACCAAATGCAAATGCCAAATTTGTAATTTGATTAATGTTTGTATGGCAGCATGCAAGGTAAGCTGTCATTGCTGTTTTTAAATATATAAGAAAAACAGTGTGTGTGTGCAAGATATACACTGTAACCTGGTGCCCCCCCAGGTAGTGCCATGTCTCTGTTGTGTTATTACATCTAGTGATGTTCCATATGTTCACAATTATCATTCAAATTTATTTCATGCTCCCTCACTGATGGTCTCTTGTGTGCATAGGTCATGTGTACGTCTATAGTGTTCCCTTTTAAGCTCAGACCTTGCCTGAGAGTGATTACAGGGTCCATTGAGCAAGTCCATTGAGCCCATGTTGCTTCATTATTATTAAACTTTAATTATGTTGTGAATCTGTGGCATGACAGAAGTAGCAACCGTCAAAGGAAATGCAGTCAACAAAAACTGAGAAATAAAGTTTTTGGGTCCACTCAACCCACCGGCTCAGTGAAAACCCTGCTAGAAAGTCATGAAAACAAGTCAAACCTCTCCACTGTCCCAGAAACCCTTACAATCCCAAAGCAGCTTGTCTAGCTGGACTCTAATGAGGACTAGTGGTTTTATAATTATCTGGGATGAATGGGAACTTGAGGAAGACGAGGACTTAACTGCTTTCTGGGCCAACCTTCTCCATAAAATCCTGGGAGTTCTGCAGCTGCAGCTTTGGGATGTATAAAAATGAATGTTGTTGTTTTTTATCTCTATTTCTTACGGCAGCAACGGGAGGTCGCTCATAAACCACAATTTGAGAAGTGCTCTCAAAAACACTACCTCTTCTCCTACTCTGCACCACCCTTCCAGTGGGGTAGAGTACCTGTCATGTATATTAGAGAACACTAACAACTCAGCCCACTTCTAATTAATGACTACCACACTCTATATACATTACCACTGAAAAACAGCAAAAGAAGCAGGTGTTCCTTGTCCACTGTTCAGTTTTGATTAATCTCCACTGTTGTATGCTTGCCTTTTTTGGATTGACCTCACCTCACGGTGACTCTTTTTGGGTTTTTGAATTTGCAGTGTTTGTCTCGTCTGCATTTTTACCCAAGTATTTTACTTCGCTACATTTACATTTACAGCATTTATCAGACGCCCTTATCCAAAGCGGCTTACAATCAGTAGTTACCCAAAAAAAGAACAAAATAAGAAAAGCCAATCAAAAAATAGCACTATTGTATCTGGGCAATATTTTATCGATAAAGATGTGTTGATAGAACGTTCTGTTTTTATTCTTCGCCGGTGTTGCGTTTGTTCCGTTTCAGTCACGCCCCCTCCCGAGCCTTTTAACTACATGCAGCACTGAACACGCAGTGATGACGTCATGTGTTGTGGCGAGAGCAGCTATCGGTAGCAGAGCAGCCCAGCTGGTAGCATTTAGCTAATTAGCTGGGTTGCTAGGCTACTGATAGCAAGTCCACCCCAACCATCAGCCAACGCAGCAGCAGCACTACCACTGTGTATGTGTGCTTAAAGTCTTGCTTAACCTCCTCGTGTGTTTTGATGGACAGTGCTGAGCAAGAAAACGTGACAGGAGGGAGCTTCTCCACCGGAGCTTCTCAAAGTGGCAGTAGCTGCTAATGACTGTGGCTACAGCTCATGTAGCTTTAGCCCTCAGGCTATTCCATCTCCCTACACAGGCGTGAGGTGTTGCCAGTGCCTGTTTTCTACTGTGGCTAAACAGTGGATTTTGAGAACGGGCTGGATTGGCCCTTTTTATTAAGCATTTGTTACAAGTTTTTTTTCTTACAAGTTTCATTTTGCATCTTAAATGTTAAGATATCATTTTAAGTGTTCATTGTGACTAGACTTATGTTTACATTTTAATTATTTAATTTTTCCATGGTTGACATTTGTCTTAACTGAGGGCATTTATGATCAAAGGAAGGTTAAGTTTAAAATAAAATGTTTAAATGTAATTTTCTGCGTAAACTTGTGAAAACCTCAAGTAAACCTTGTTTCATGTTGTCATTCTGGGGTGTTGTGTGTAGAATTCTGAGGGGGGGGGGGGGGGGGTTAATTTAATGCATTTTGGAATAAGTCTGCAAAAAAGTGATGTGCTGTGAATACTTTCTGGATGCACTGTATATACTTTTTGCATGTGTATTTCATACATTGCTCACTGAACAAGAGCTTTATAGCCTAATACTGTAGTGTTCTCTGGGGCAGGGCACTTTATTGCATTTCTTATGTTAGCTGTCAGTGTGCTCATTTGTCAGTAAAGACAACTGATAAATTTATGTTTGCTATAGAAAGAACAAAAAGCACAGTTTGTTAATGAGGAATCATTAAACATTTACACAGTTTTGAGTACTTTGATTTTGGCTTTATTTTCTCTTTTTTTATTGTAATGTTTCAGATGGACCATACAATTTAGAATTTGGTACTTTTGTGGCCAACGATGCTTAATAATGTTTTATGGGGTGGTCTGAACATAGAAACTAAATTCTAAATCAAGTATTTTTTTTACTTTTACTCAAGAAGATTTTTAAATGGGTTCTTTTACTTTATACTTTTACTTAATACAATTTTTTCAGTACATTGCCAAGCCAAGTGCCCCAGCCCAGTTTCTGTGAATTGCTCATGCACTCCAGCCACTCCAGCAAACATGTCCACGGCAGTGCCCCCATGTTTTCCACCACATCTGACAGATGCTCAACAACTTCAGTTATCATAATATTATGGCTGATTGGTGTATATTAGTGTAGGGTGTGAAAACATTATAAAATTCAAGATAGTCTTTGCTTTTTGCTGCTAGACAGGGCAGTGGAGAAACTGCCTTCTTCACTACTGCATGTGATACTAATGACTTAGTGATTTTGACTAAATTAAATTGGAAGTAGAAATGAATGATGCTTGTGTATCTGTGTAACTGAGTTAGAAGCATCTTTCTGGGTCATGCTGGGTTTTACAGAGGGGTTGTCATAAACATGCCCTAAAGGTGGCACATTTTATATGTGACATTAGGCAGATTATTTATTTTTCACTATTATTAGCCATTTGCTTCTTAGTTCACAGTTATATGCACTGTTATTCTCCTACCAATAATCTTACACCCTCCATTGCAAATTATACATTTCTATACACTCCAAAACAGTTTATAACAAATAAGTACAATGTAAATAACGATACAACTGGTCCCTTACCCTGATGATGTATGACGCTCCAGAAGTAATGATCTTCTTGTCTGGGTGTAGCCACCCCTGGGAAGGTTTGTGAAAAAAGCTGCCCTTCTGAGAAAATTCGTCCCCCCCAAACCACATGCCCTCCAGCCTTGCCCGTCGGCTCATGCCTGTTCTGGTTCCTCCACTGGGACCTCCCAAAACATCTGTTGAAATGCCTGTACTCAAGCTGTGGCTGCTGGCAGACCCCACTGCTGCCCTGTGTCTTCCAAGAGCCTGCAGAGAACAGGGGGTGACACATACTGGATCACATGAATTCAGCACAGCCACAAGGCTTGCAACTGGCCCGCTGATCCCTGATACACCACCTCTAGCCCCATTGGCCCCACAACCATTTCTTGAATCAGTGTTATCTCCCCATGCTCTGCTTGAGTCTTTGTTGCTGCTTGAGCTGGAGGGGCTGCGGCTTAGCAGAGAGTTAGAGAATTTCCACTGAGGCATCTTGGGGATGAGCATGCAGAAGGTAGTGGTTCCATCTTGCTCCCCATCCAGGCAAGGCGAGTCAGCCAGGTTTGGGGCAGAGGAGGCAGAGTCACCCTGAGCTCCATTGGGGGTACGGTCCATGGACGGCAAGGAGAGGCTGGGGCTGGAGGATGCTACAACTGGTGTGGCCACCACTTTGCCACTCATGGCTAAGCTCTGAAACAGGTCGTCTGAGGAGGAGGTCACAGAGTCGTTGCGGAAGCGACCATACTTTGGCTTAAGAAGCATACCCGGAGGAGCAACCCTCAAGCAAAGGAGAGGAATGAATAGAGCACTAAAGAAGGAAAAAGGCAGAGGAGGGGTTGGGGGTTGGGAAAGAGGAAGGGGAAGGGGGGAGAGATAAGAATAGAAGGAGCGATGCAGACAGACAAGGCAGAAAAAAACGTTTCTTCTGTTGCAAATGAAAAATTTCTGAATCCTTTTTTCTGAAGAATGATCGTCCTGTCCTTTCCTACTTTCTTTCCTGCAGCAATTCCACCCATGCGCTGTTTCCTTTCTGAATGCTGGCTCTTTCTCTTGCCACTCCCTCCCCCAGACTCTCTCTTACTCCCTCTCTCTTGGTGATGTCATTCTTTATCAGTCCAGCATAGCCAAGCTGCTCTCTGACTGCATTAGCGGACACACATACACTATCTACCCCCACCAGCTCTATTCATACACACATAAAGACAGTCAGAAACATGCGAAAAAGGAAGTGATTACATTTTAAATTGATATAGTTCAGAAATTGGAATGTACTGATGTATTAAACGTACTAAACGTACATTTTGAAATTTATCAAGAGCATTTGCAGACAATACAATTATTTTTATATCTTAAAAATCCCAATACCTGATGATTTAACTTAAGTGCAGTCCCATGCTCTTCATTATTCACTCAATCGAAATAGATCATTAAAAGGAATAAGACTATTAACATTCTAAAACACGTCTGCAATACACCCAGCTTTATGAATAGCCTACTTCTATATTGTGCATGCAGGAAATGCAGGAAACAGGAAATACTATGCCACCTCCCTTGTCATACTGAGAAACCTTGTGGTTTCTCAGTTCTTAAGTACAATAGTCAAAAAACATTCAGAGAATCAGAAATGTAATATAATCATTAAATGTGTGTTGAACTGTTCTGAGGAAACCGGTATGTTTGTTGCTTTTCATTGGTGAAAATGGACTCTTTGTATGTGTGGGTTCATCTCTATTTCAGTATGTATGTATATTTTAGTGTGTGTAACCTATTTATCTTTTAGAACTAGAGCTCAAACTGGTCTAGTCAGTGAGAAAAATTAAAGTGCCTCGTACATCTCTGCAACCGTAACCCTAATGCCCAGATAAACCACATAACCAATAGATGGCAGCTCAGACTCCAGCCATAGCCATTGGCACAGCCATTAGTCACCAGTTTTTTTAAAGTGGTTGGGCAGATAGTCAAGAAACCAATGACTATGCTGAGTGAGATCCAGAGCTCCTTTGCGCTTAAAGAAGAACATACAGAAGGATGAACATCAATGCAACACTTAACACAGTATGGTAGAGAGGCCTGCTGGAAGTACACTTTGATTATGGCACATAGAAGCACCCCAATGATGTTATCTGCTGATCTCACCACCATATGCAGGCACTGGTGGTTTGAATATTTTGGTTTTCCTTGTAATCATACAATAAGAACAGCAGAATGCCTCTCATCTGAGTGACATATTTTGAAGTTATATCCAAATGTGCATGCTGCTGTTGTCTGTCTTGTCTTGTCTTCTTTTATCTTTCTTGAAATGGGAATCAGACTGTTCTTATTATATGTTGTTAAGTACCAGAATAAGAATTGCGTTTGATGGCCAATTATGTGAGTGAACACATACAAGGAATTTGATTCCTGTTGATGCCATCTCTCAAGGACAGTATAAAGGACACAACAATATACAATATAGTAAAAATATACACAGAAAAATACAAAGATTACAGGAAAACCACAGTGTACAGAAGAGTTGACTTTTTTGACCTGCTGGCTTCTGGCAGACGATATAGGAGCCTGCATACTAGGACCAGCCAACACAGTAACAATTTATCTCTCTCTCTCTCTCTCTCTCTCTCTACTAGACAAATGGGGCATTGGGCAGGAATCGGATGAGGGGGAGAAATGACAAAAACATTGAATTCAACATTAAAAAGGAAAGGTTATCTTTATTGTTTTTTTACATTCTCTTTTGAAGTGAAGAGGCGAATCTACTGTATATTTGTATAGAGTACATGTTATACAAAATCATTGTCCTTACCATGTTCTAAACTTATTGAAATCTCACCTCAAGAGTACAAAAACATATTACAATTTTTTTTTTTTAAGTCAAACAAAGCCAAAAGATAAAGTGGAAAAGTAAGTGCACCCTTGCTGCTTCAAAAGGATTTAAGAGGGTAACTTGCAACTAGGACTGTTCGGGTCACAAGGGGAATCCGGTGACGCACTTGCAGCCATACTATGGGTGGGGGGACAAGCCATCGTACCGGGAGAGGACACTGGACGCGTTTGGTCGGTGAGGGAGAGACTGGTGGGGAATTAGGATGGGGAGGAAGCAGTGGATGCGCTGTAGCGCAGCGGGGAGTGAGGAGAACCAGAAGACAGTGGGTTTCAGGATGGTCCGGGAGCATGGACAGGACAGGAGGAAGGTAGGGGAGCATGGATTCACGTCTTAACCGAAGGATCAGGCAGGCTCAAGGTCAGGGGCAGGCAGAGGTCGTGGCCAGGAATTTCCAGTCGGGGTTCATGGTTTCAAGGGGGTCAGGCAATTCTCGAAGTCGGGGGCAGGCGAAGGTCATATTTCATGGATCACAGTATCTTGGGCGTGGGTGAGGAAGCTAGCGTCTCTGGTGAGTAATCTCATTCAAAGAGCGGGCGCGTCTCCTCGGGGTCACCTCACTTTTATACTCGCCGCCGCCCGCTTCCATTTCCTCTTCCTGGTCCGGCGCCCTCTAGCGGGCTGGAGGTGCGTTGGCCATGACAGTTCGGTATAAACGGTATACAATATAAATTCCGCCATGTTGCAGGAGTTTTGACTGATTGAAATGTTTTCCAGTCTATAACTGGCCAACAACAACCATATTAATAATAACCTAGTAGTAGGATACGTACCTGTAAATTATTATGACCAAGCAACAACAATAACATTTATTTCTTATATAGCCAAAAATCACATACAGTATGTTCCAATCGGCTTTGACAGGCCCTACAGTTGACACCCCTCACACTTGACCCTTCTGCGCACAAGGAAAAACTCCACACAAAAAAAAGCTCTAAGAGAGAGAAAAAAAAAAGTAAGAAACCTTGGATACAGAGAGTCTGCCAGTAGTCTGTGCGCTTGATTCAGTGTCTCGGAGAAAACAAACAGAAGCAGCGTCAGACGGTTGCGTTGTACGACTGATACTGAAATATGTGGTTATAGTGGTATATTGGTGCTACAGTGGACCGGTACCGTAACTAGGACAGCCTAACTAAAGTGTCTGTACTTAACAGTGGGACTGTGTGATAAAGTGGACTTTATATTTGACATTGTGTCTGGGACTTTAACAGAAGGCCAGAGAAAACAGATGTGTGTTTAGTTAAGATTTAAACATGGAGACTGAGTCTGGGTCTCAAACACTGACCGGCAAGCTGTTCCACAAGTGCGGAGCTCTATAGGAGAAGGATCTCCCAGCTGTGACCTTCTGTACTTGGGGTACCAGTAAGCAATAAGAATAATCAGAGCACCATGTTTCATCTCCTGTGTTCTTTAACACAAAATACTGGGAACTTCGCTCATATTCATATTGGTTTATAACAATTACTTCACTTTCTAAAAGTCCTTGATTTGGCCTAGTGGCCATATTTGAGTTGAATTGGAAAGAGAGAGGATGACTAATGAAGTGTGCTGGTACCACTTTTAAACAAAAAATGATGTATGACTTAATTTCCATGGTGAATATTACAGAAAGAATGTTTTGAGCCTAGTGGACATTTCTCATAAACCAATGTGCATATGAGCAAACTTCAATCTATTTAGTTCAAAATTTTGTGGACATTGACATATACAAATTTAAAAAGTTGCTGTTCCTTATCATTAAAATCTGTTAAATTTAACAGATTTTCTGAACACAAGACACGCTAAACCAGGGGTGTCAAAGTCAAATGGACAGGGGGCCAAATGAAAAATTTAGGAACAAGCCAAGGGCTTGGACTGATCAAATGTTCATTGAAAAAAAAAAAAATGACCGCATATATTCTAGTGATCCCCATTAAACAGTCTGAAAACCTAAAAACATATTACTATATGATCAAATAAATAAATAAATTCTTATGGGTCTGGCTTCAACAGGGACAAAAGCTTTATGTCCATATCCTTGTCTTTGTCCGCGTGTTTTGTCTCATGATGCCGTCTCTAATTAAACTCTTTCATCACCGCCACACTTTCTCCACACAAAAGACACACAGGTCTTCCAGCTCCACACAGGTTTTCCATGTACTCCGACTCCCACCTTGTTTTAAAAGTCCGGTTCTCAGTGTCCACCTTCCGTTTTGCCATTTTAGGGTAGGCTATCTGAAAGTTGACTTTTGAAGTGACGCTAATGCCCGCTGACGACTAATGAAAGGAAGTGGCCTCCCGCTCGGAGCGCCACCGTTGAATTGTGGGAAATGTAGTGCGTTGGTGCGTGTAAAGTACCTGGATGCCGCTGGCGTGCAGTGACCTGCGGGCCAGTTCTAATAATAAATTTATATAATCCCGGAGGCCAGAAAAAACCCTCTCGCGGACCGGATGTGGCCTTGAATTTGACATATGTGCGCTAAACTATCCATTCTTGAGCAAAAAATGATTAGTGCAGTCTGCAAAGCAGGATTTAAGGTGAAACAAAAAAATCAAATAAGCTAACTAAAGTTCCACAAAGCTGGCTTCAAACAAATAACAAACAAACAAACAAAGAGAAATAATCTCTCACATATGCAATCCATGTACTACAGTGTTGCTTGTAATAATGTATGTACGTAATTAATTCACACCGTCATTTTGTGCAACCTACCTACACAGAACACGAACATGCATCTCAAGGCTGCAGGTTTCTCATGAGTGACGTATCCTTCCACCTTTACATTAACAGGTACATACAAAATAAATGCTCAAGGCAGCAGTCCTGCAGATAATGGGAATAGAGAGAACATAACTGTTGAAATACAATAAAAACTGGGATTTTAAAGGCTTTCATATGGTATAGTGGTAACAAAAACTTCATTTAAATGTATATTTTACAGCATTTATCAGACAACCTTATCCAGAGCAACTTACAATCATTAGTTGCAGGGACGGTCCCCCTGGAGCAACTCAGGGTTACGTGTCTGATCGGGGTGGAGAGTGTATGTGTAATGCAGTCGGAGAGAAGTTGGGCTATGTCATGTCATGTCTGCCCACTGCTCACCAAGGGTGATGGATTAAAAGCAGCGAACAATTTTGTTGTGTGCACCATGTGCTGTGCTGCTTTTTTCACAATGACAATCCTTTCACTAGAGCCAGCAGAGGCTCTACTTCCTGCGGAGGCTGAGGAAAGCCCATCTCCCACCAACCATCCTCACCACCTTCATAAGAGGGACCATTGAGAACATAAGGTTGGTGAGGCAGATCATAATGTTGATTACTTGTGTATTGATTTGGGTGGTAGAAAAAAACTATTTGGTGGATGAATTCTCAAAGATCTAACATATGTTGAGAACATTTATACAGAGAGGAAAACGACAATGGAGAGATGGATGCAGTTACTCTCTGGGATGCCTTGAAAGCAGTGTTGAGAGGGAATTTTTTTTTATACACATATCTAAAGAAGACCAGATTAAAATGTACCAGGAAATGACTGCAGAACTTAAAACTTTAGAAAAGAAAATATAAAATTACAAACAAAACAGATTTACTCATTTACAGCATTTATCAGACGCCCTTATAATGGGGTGGCAGTAGCCTAGTGGGTAACACACTCGCCTATGAACCAGAAGACCTGGGTTCAAATCCCACTTACTACCATTGTGTCCCTGAGCAAGACACTTAACCCTAAGTTGCTCCAGGGGGACTGTCCCCTGTAACTACTGATTGTAAGTCGCTCTGGATAAGGGCGTCAGATAAATGCTGTAAATGTAAATGTAAATGTAAATGTCTTATCCAGAGCGACTTACAATCAGTATTTACAGGGACAGTCTCCCTGGAGCAATTTAGGGTTAAGTGTCTTGCTCAGGGACACAATGGTAGTACGTGGGATTCGAACCCGGGTCTTCTGGTTCATAGGCGAGTGTGTTACCCACTAGGCTACTACCACCCGAAAAAAATCCCACCTCAGCAGCAGAAGCATGTAGACGCTACACAACATAAAAAGTAAAAGTCATTTATAACGTGGGCAAGAAAATGTGGATGTAATCCCGCATAAACTAGCATTGGTCCAATTGTCATGGCTGCTGCTACTCTGCCAGACCACCAGTGGAAGAAGACAGAGACTGGCATAAACGGACAAGATGTAAACAAATACACTGCAAACTCTTTGTTGATTTATGCACAATATTGTAAACCATTCCTGGATATGATTGTTGTGTTGCTAACCTGTTTTGACTTGGCATGTGGATTTTCCTTACCTGTTTGTGTTTGACCTCAATGCTCTTCGACCTCTGCACTCCCAACAACATTGCCTTTTTCTGCTCCACGGACGATCCTCGCTCTCTTGGTATGACCCCTTTCAACCTGCCTAATCTCCAGCCAAGCACCACCGCTCCAGCAGCCCCACGAACCATGGGCTCCTCACAGACAGTTCCATCCCTGGGATTGTGCCCCGGGTCCTGCCGTCTGATACCAATTCATAAAAGAACTCAACAAATCAGTTAATAGACAACAAAATAAATTGAGATTTCTGAAACAGGCATATAATGAATTAGGACCCAATGTAGCAAAATTACTAGCCAGGAGAATAAAGCAAAAACAAGAACTCAGCACACTTTATAAAATCAGAGAACCCATGACAAACAATTTAGAATACGAACCAACAAAGATAGACAAGATATTTATATTTTTTAGACTCAAGTTTCAATATAAAATGGAGAGAAATTGAAATAGGCATGGAAGAGAAGAGTGCCATATTCTCTCGTTCTCTTCATTTCTGTCTGTCTCTCAGTGGAGGCTGGTGTGCTGCTCTCACTCTCGCCCTCGTTCTCCCTCTCCCTCCCTTGTCTACTGTATTTGAGAGACTATCTCAGCCGTGCTCTACGAACAACAAAAATCATGTATTTGATCAGCTGGTCTCTCAACGCTGTCTCAAAGAGTAATCCAGGTGCGGGAGATCCTGCATGTCCTAGAATGTTTGCTGCCGGGTATGTGATAGACGGATGGGATAAGTGGAGGATTGTATGCCTGTCTGCTCTTTCTGTAGAGGACATTGCTGGTGAATCAACATCTCCCTGTCAGGGTCAGGGCAGCTTGACGCTCTCATTGACTCTCTCTCTTAAACACATACACACACACTGATATGCACTCACCCCCACCCCACGTCTCTGCCTGCTTCGTACCCCCTGGCTTGAACTGGTTGGTATGTGTGAGTGCCGTTTGGCAGTGGAACTGGACCAATGCTAGTTTATGCGGGATTACATCCACATTTTCTTGCCCACGTTGTGAATGACTTTTACTTTTTATGTTGTGTAGCGTCTACATGCTTCTTCTGCTGAGTTCGGATTTTTTTTGGTTCCCACAATGTTCTCCCCATTGGAATACAATCTGGGTTATTAGTATTCTTCTTCTCTATCCACATGTAGCCACCACCTGCTTTTCTGATCTTATCCCTTATTTTCCTGACTTGACCCCCCCCCCCCCCCCCCACACACACACACACACACACACACACACACACACACAGATAAGTGAATTAAACCGAATGGGTATTATGACACTAACTGTATCTATCTTGAAGTCTAATATAATTTGTTAATTTGTTTGATTGTAGCTTCCAGTAGCCGCTGGGGTCTTAAAATAATCTTTAAAACAGAACCCTCATTTTTAAAAGATTTTTCATCCTACAGTCTCAGTGTTAATTATGTTTAAAAACTTTACATTTTGGTTTATTTTTAAATGCAATTCATATGCTATTCATATTCTGATTGAACACAGCAGAATACCCTTTTTTTTATATATTTCAAAAGATACATCACCTAACATCATACAGAAAAATCTCTATTTTAAACAAAAGTTTTTTATTTTTAGAGTACACAAAACACCCTCTATGACAGGACTGTTTGAGCCTAAAGGTACAACCTACTCAATTTATCATTGCGGCAGTTCGGGAATGCACTCGCAAACATGCTCGGAGTCGTAGCATGGGGAGTGGGCACTGGAGTTGCTGGGGAGGCGCTTGGAGGCAGAAGAAGAGTGGAAAAAATATATGAAAGTGAAGTGATTGTCATTGTGATACACTGCAGCACAGCTCATGGTGCACACATCGAAATGTGTCCTCTGTTTTTACTCAATCACCCTTAGTGAGCATTGGGCAGCCGCCTCAGGATTCAAATTGTTCATGAACTGATTACGGGCCACTTCCTTAACCGATAGGCCACCTGGTTCCTGACAACTGCTAAACGATGACTCAAATTAAAATTAAAATTTTATTTGTCACATACATAGTCATACACAGTATGATATGCAGTGAAATGCTTTTTGCAACTGCTACAGACCACAGTATTACAAATGTTGCAAGTATACAATGAAGACCAATATGCAAATATTGCAAACATAACCAAATATTACACTTTTACATCATTAACATAAAATATGTGTAACAGGTTGGGTGAAGGTGTGCAAATGAGTGAAAGACAATGTATAAGATAATTTTTTTTAAAAAGTAAAAAGCTGAGATTGTGCACAAAGAAAAAAACACAAAGATTTTGTGCAAAGTGATTTGTGCAAAGAGTCCAGAGTGATTGAAAGTGAAAGTGCTGGAGTGTATTGGAGTTCTATGTACTGTTGTTGTTGAGAGCTTGGATAGCCTGTGGGAAGAAGCTCCTCCTCATTCTCTCTGTGTTGGACTTCAGGGAGCGAAAGCGCTTCCCTGATCATAGCAGAGAGAAGAGTACATTGTTGGGGTGGCTGAGGTCCTTCACTATCTTCCTGGCCCTGGTACAGCATCACTTGCTGTAGACAGATTGAAGGTCAGGGAGCTTGGTACGTATGATTCGCTTGGCTGATCGAACCACCCTCTGTAGGGCTCGTCTGTCCTGCATGGTGCTGTTCCCAAACCAGGTTGAGATATTTCCCATCAGGATGCTCTCTATGGTGCAGGAGTAGAGTTCCTGAGCACCTTGGAGGGCAGTCTGAAGTCTCTCAGGCGTTTGAGGTGGTAGAGACTCTGCTAGACCTTTTTCACCACGGTGTTGATGTGACATGACCATGACAGGTCCTGCGTGATGTAGACACAGAGGTAACGGAAGCGGTCCACTCTCTCCACTGGGCTCCTGTTGATGACAGGGGTCTGGTAGGTCCTCTCCTGCTTGGTACTGAACTCCTTTGTACTTGGTACTGAACTCCTATTAACTCCTTTGTCTTGCTAACGTTCAGGTGGATATTGTTCCTCTGGCACCAGTTCACCAGATTTTCAACCTCCTCCAGGTAGGCAGTCTCGCCGTTGTCGGAGATCAGGCCCACCACGACGGTGTCGTCAGCAAACTTGATGATGGTGGTGGAGTTTGTAGTGGCTGTACAGTCGTATGTGTACAGGGAGTACAGCAGGGGGCTCAAAACACAGCCCTGGAGAGCTCCAGTGCTGAGAGTGATGAAGGCTGAGACATGTCCACCCGTCCTTACTGCCAGTGGTCTCCTGGTTAGTGATGAAGAAATGACCAGTCTCTGACCAGCCGGTCAAAGATCTTCATCATTACTGAGGTGAGGGCTACAGGGCAGTAGTCGTTGAGGGAGGCAGGATGGGTTTTCTTTGGGACCGGAACAATGATGGAGTCCTTGAAGCATGTGGGGATCACCGACTGAGATAGAGAGAGGTTGAATATCTCTGTGGACACAGGTGCTAGCTGGTCTGCGCAGGTTCTGAGGATTCTCCCCGAGATGCCGTCTGGTCCTGCTGCCTTCCTGGTGTTCACTCTCTTGAAGGCTCTCCTCACGTCATGCTCGGTGATGACAAACGCGTTCTCGGTGCAGGCAGTGTCCTCCTGTCTGCAGCTGTGGGAGCCGCTAGCCGTAGCAACGCTAGCGCCTTTAGCTGCAGCCTTGAAGCGAGCATAGAACGTATTTAGCTCATCTGCCAGAGACACGTCTGCGTTCGTCATACCGGATGTTGGTGCTTTATAGTCCGTTATTGTCCTTAGTCCCTGCTACAGGCTCCTAGAGTCAATCTGTTTGAGTTGTGTCTCCAGTTTCTTCCAGTACCGCTGCTTCGCCTCCTTCACCACTTTCCTGACGTGGTACGACGCAGCCTTGTATGGTTCCATGTCCCCGGAAGTAATTCTTCTTTATTTATATATTTAGTTGTTAATAAAATACTGGTTAAAATTCTCTGTTTCGTCTTAGTAGGTTTACGTTTGTGTCCTTTCTTTTGTTATGGGCCGGAGCCCCTAGACCTATATTTTGGGGGAAGACTCTCGTTCGACGTTCGTTGGGAACTCTGGTAAGTTCTCGTAATCCCTCCATCGGAGTGCATTTGTTGTTTTGTTGGTTTGTGTTTGGGGATTTTATTTGGGTGGTGTTTTGAAGAGGTGGGGTTTGTCTTCTGACAGACCACAAACCTTCAATTGGTAACACTCTTTGAAGAAGAGAAGGTTTATTTAGTGGGATAGTTAGGCAGGTTTAGGGATCAGAGTTCCCACACGAATACGTTGTTGCGGTGGAGAAAGCACACATTTCACTCCGTTCGCAGTCTTATATATATTTTTTGGTGCAGCATATCGTTCCGCTTGTGTCTCTTGGTAACATGTCATTGGCAGGCGAGTTTATTCAGAGCCCTACGTACGAACTCCTGTCGCGTTGCACTAAAGACAATTTGTTGCAAATTGCAGAAAACTACACGATTGAATTAACAAGCGAATATAAAACGTTGAAGGAATCTCTTTTTAAAGCCGTAGAACGGGCTTTAGTGGGCACTAATGTACTTGCGCCGCGGACCGAGGGTCCGGCGTCCTCGCAATCTGCAGCCAGTAGCATCTCTGAAATGGAATTAAAGATAATATGCGCAAATATTCTTTTCGGGAGCGGCAGATGCAATACGAAGCAGCCAAGTGGAGATCTGAACGTGACAGCCGTGCTGTACGGGAGAAGGAAATCGAGAAGGAGTTGCAGATTCATAAAATGGAGATCGAATTAGAAGTAAAACAATGTGTGAGGAACGCGAGAGAGAGCGGAACCGGGAATATGAAAGTCAGCACGAAAGGGAAGAGCGGAATTTTGTTTTAAAGAAATTAGAATTAGAATTGTCCACTAGAAAAGATGCCATAGTTCCAGCGGTGGTCTCTGTTCCTCCTGTGTCGCTGTTACCTCCTGGCTCTGTGTCTCCTCCCCACGTCTCTCCTGTTGACCAGACTTCTTCTGATCCAGGTGATTATGGGTTTGATGTGTCTCGTAATATTAGTCTCGTCCCTCCGTTCAACGAACGGGAGGTCGAGAAGTATTTTAGTCATTTTGAGAGGGTTGCCATAACATTAAAATGGCCAACTGCTGTCTGGAGCCTTTCATTACAGTGTGTGTTGTCTGGTAAAGCTCAGGAAGTTTACTCTGCCCTCACAGTTGAACAGAGTTCGGACTACAGTACTGTTAAAACTGCGATTTTAAACGCATATGAACTAGTACCTGAAGCATACAATCAAAAATTCAGTCGACTGAGTAAAAATGACCGAATTACATATGTTGAATTTGCACATGAGAAGGAGAACCTGTTTGACCGCTGGTGTACGTCAGAGCACGTTACATCCCGCGAACAGTTGAGAGAGTTAGTACTGTTGGAGGAGTTTAAAAACTGTGTTCCTGATGCTGTTGCTACCTATCAGCATGATCGACAGGTGACTATGTTGGCTCAAGCTGCTGTTTGTGCTGATCAGTATGCTCTGACACACAAAAGTGTCTTCGTCCCATTCTCTTTGTCTCCCTCACACTGCATTCGCTCACCACATTCCAGCCCGAAACAGAGCTGGAGGAATTCTTGTCATGAGCCGGGTCATTTAATTGCTTCATGTCCTCGGTTACAGAAAAAGAATCTAGCATTGTCAAAATCGCTCCCAAAGAAAGTTGGGCTAGTACACACTTTAACTTCGGAGAACATTAACGATGAAGTTGATCCTAGCTATGAGCCATTTATTTTAAATGGAACGGTGTCTCTTACTGGTTGTGTGGAAGATGACGTGGCTATCAAAATTCTGCGTGATACTGGTGCTGCGCAGTCGTTCATTTTAGGTTCTCCCATTCTCTACGGAGAGTTGTTGTGATTCCGATGTGCTGGTTCAGGGAATTGAAATGGGGTTCACTAGAGTCCCATTGCACACTCTGCACTTAAAAAGTGAATTGGTCTCGGGTGATTTAGGATTGCGGTTTGTTCTCGGTTTCCTTTCTTTTGGGAAATGATGTCGCTGGAGGAAAAGTCCTTCCAGTTCCAGAGGTTGTAGACATATCGACTATCGGACTCAAGTCTGGCTTCAGTCTATCCTGTGTGTGTCGTTACGCAAGCTCAAGCTCGTAGGTATCAAGATTTCTGCGCGTGTATCTGAGGTGAGTGCATTTCGTGAGCGTTTGCATCGAGCATGTGAGTGTGCAAGCAAAGCTTTATTAAAATCTCAGTTAAAGATGAAGGGGCGTTATGATCGTAAGGGGCTGTGAGTCGGGAGTTCCAGCCTGGTGAAAAAGTGCTTGTGCTCTTGCCTGTTGTAGGATCTGCTTTACAGGCAAGGTTTTCTGGCCCTTACGAAGTTGTGTCTAAACTGAGTGAAACAGATTATGTCATTCATACACCTGATAGACGGCATAAAACTAGAGTGTCACATTAATATGCTCAAGTCTTATGTTACCAGGGATGTGGAGAAAGTAGCTGCTGGAGCCGTTCCAGTCGCAGCCATATCCACTGCGGTGATTCCTTGCTACAGTCCTGAGGAGGATGGCCTTACTCTGCGAGACGTTCCTGTGACTTGTGCCCGTCTCCAGAATTCTGAAATCATGTCTGATCTGGACTCGTTTCTGTTACATCTCTCTGATCAGCATGCTTGTGAGATTGAAAATGTAATAGGCCTCTTCCCTTCTTTGTTTTCAGATGTGCCATCTTGTTGTAATGTCCTGTGCCATGACATTGACATGGGTGACCATGCTCCCATAAAGCAGCATGCATACCACCTCAATCGCACAAAGAGGGCTGCGATGGCAGTTGAGGTGGCCTATCTTGCTGATCATGGATTAGCAGTGCCCAGTTCTAGTGCCTGGAGTTCTCCGTGCATTCTGCTTCCTAAACCAGATGGCACTCATCGGTTCTGCCTACCTGGAGGAGGTTGAAAAGGGTTGCTTTGTAGTTCTCCAGTTCTTGCTACAAACTTTAATCTTCCATTCATACTGGAGGTAGATGCAAGTGCTAATGGAGCAGGTGCTGTACTTTTACAAGAAGATGCAAATGGATTTGATCACCCTGTTTGTACCCTTTTAAGTTCTAGAAGCACCAACTCAACTACAGTACCACTGAGAAGAAAGCCTTGGCGTTGTTGCTGTCATTGCAACATTTCAAAATTTATGTGGGGTCAAATTCCATTTCTGTTAAAGTGATCATAACCCTCTTGTCTTCCTCACCAGGATGAAAAATCAGCGTCTTATGTGCTGGTCCTTATTTTCAAGGGTTTAATTTGGAGATCAGGTATAAAAGGGGCTCTGATAATGTTTTGGCGGATGCCTTGTCATGCTCCTACCAATAAATGTTTTTGATCAACAGTAAATGTTGATTTTTAGTGGTGGGGGTGTTACGTCCTGGTATTTTGGGTTTCTGTTCTGTGTTTTGTTTTGTTTGCAGGTGCCTGGGGATTACCAAATTCAGCCCACCTGTTCCTGCTGTGGGACAGGCAGAATAAAAGGAGCCACTGTCTCCTTTTTCGGGGCTGCGCTTGCCGCGCCATCCACCCTTCCCGCCTTCCTACCATTGCCCTTTGACATCACTTCCATTTTCCCCTGCGCTTCCCCTAGGAGGCGATGCAACTTGTTGTGTCGGCCTGCTTCGTTGTTTGTTGGTTTTCCGCTGTTTTCCTGTCTTGTTTGCTGTTATTTGTTGTAATTTGTTTTGTATGTAATTCTTTATTTATATATTTAGTTGTTAATAAAATACTGGTTAAAATTCTCCGTTTCGTCTTAGTAGGTTAGTAGTTGACAGCTGCAGTAGCCTACTACAGGTACTGTAGGTGGCAGTTGTTGATTAGTGTGTGAGGTCAGATGACGAGTTGAGTGACGACGCGGGTAAAAAAGAAGAAAAAACAGACATATGATTGACCCTTGTGTAAATACCGCACTCAGTTGGACACCAAATTTATTCTTCTGAAGAAGAACAGGGTGGGAGACAGTCGCCCATTTTGTAAGATTTGTAACTGCGACTTTGGCATCGCACACAGAGGAAGGAATGATGTCTGTAAGCACAGGAAATCCGCCAAGCACAAGCACGGGCTAGAGGCACAAAAACATGTAGGCTACTAGCTAATTACTGGACACTCAACAGGTGCCATAGCAGCAAGGATCCCATTTTGGCCAGAAAATTTCCTTTATTTTCAAATCCAAAACTTGACAGGTATGCCCCAGCCCCTGGGGTGAAGGCAAGGGACCGGGCAGTCCTTGCAGCGAGAAAGCCCACTAGCCCAGACCCCAGCTGACAACCCTCTGTCAAACAGCAGTTGGTGTTTGCTCGGCCTCTCCAATGAACCCTCAATGTCTAAGTGCAATTAAAACTTAGAAGTGGACACTGGCACCAGAGGAAAGTCTGAATAAATAGATCATCCTCTGGATGCCACTCAGTGTGCCCAACCCCAATGATCTATATGTATGTATAATGACAGAGTCAGTAATAAGAATGTCTAAGTTGTGATGAAGTGCAGGTGCCCATGAGGAAGCAGAGAAGAAATATCTCATAAAAATGCAATTCTGTGTCTTACGGATTACAATTTATATGTTGAATTCTGCAATTACATCCACATGCACCTAAATGCCAAAAGTACAGGGAGCAGATCCTTCTCTTATAGCGCTCCACAGTTGTGGAACTGCTTGCCGGTCAGTGTTCGAGTCTCAGTGTTTAAATCTAAACTGAAAACACATCAGTTTTCTCTGGCCTTCTGTTAAAGTCCCAGACACGGTGTCAATTATTAAGTTCACTTTATCACACACAACACTTCTCTTGACACCCTCTCAGGTGCCATATTCTACACCAAACTCATCCTCAGGTCAGCGTACAATTTGTTCCGCATCTGAGAGGGTGACGACTAAAAAAAACGCCTTTATCACACCCACCAGTCACTATGAAAGTTTATGAGAGTTTAGTCATCCCCTTTGGACTGCAATGCACTCGCCTTCCAAGAGTTCTGCAGATAATCTGGGACGGTGGGTGTACGCATACCTCAATGACATCTTGATCTACTAACCGTCACTTAAAACTCATGTCCAGCATATGAGAGCAGTCCTCAAGAGACCGCTTGCCCACCGGCTGTTCTGTAAGCTTGAAAGCACGTTGTAAGTCGCTCTGGATAAGGGCGTCTGCCAAATGCCATAAATGTAAATGTAAATGTAAATGTAAATGAAATGAGCTTTCCACCAGCACTCCATCATGTTCTTGGCATTTACTATCTCATTCCAGGGTGTGGCCATGGAGCTCACAAAGCTATAGTCAGTAGCAGTTGCTACAGATTCTTGGGTTTGCTAAAGTACAGTCATCACCATGCCCTTTCCAGATGACCCCTGACGCCATCCACTTTGCGTCAACAGTCCAGAGCCCGGCAGACCAAAAGTCCTGCGCTGAGAGCACTCCTCCACCTTCTCCGGCGACCCAGGATGCAAATGGCTCATCTTCATCCACCGGGTATTCTGGTGGCCGTCCCTGGCCTGACCTACATGGGTTCCCTCAGGACATTGTGTCTGACTGGGGTCCCCAATTCTTCTTAGCATACCTGCTGTCTCATCGGTACCACCTGCAGTCTCTTCTCTGGTTATCCCCCTAATCCAACGACCAGGGGGAGAGAGCCAACCAGCAGCTGGGATGTTTCCTGAGGTGCTTTGTTTCCAGTCATCAGCGGATATGGCCACGCTTTCTGCTGTGAGTGGAACTCATCAACAATTTGCAGGTCTCCTCTTCCACCGGCAGCATAATAAGGGATCTTTAAATTTAATCAATTTAAATTATTAAACGAATAATTTTTCATGATCATTTTGGTTCAATTCGATTCTTGATTATTTCCACATTAATTGGCTAATATAGCAATTTATACATTCTAATATCCATATTGTAATGAAAAAACGTAAATTTCTTAACATTGCAATATATGTTTATTGTTCATAAACTAAAAATAATGTCAGATGTAGCATACATTTTTGTTTAATAAAAATTTGACGGTTTTTGATAAAAGTCTGGTGAAAGTGATGTGAACCAGCAACCTTCTCGATAGGCCACCACTGCTGACCTCTGATATGGAAATTTGCAGGGAGTAAAGGCACCTTCCATTTGCGAGGTGTGCCTCCTGCTTGCTGCAGACCAAGGAGAGGGGGCGGCAGCAGGTTTTTTTTTTTATCCAGGCAGGGTGCTGAGCGGTTGGGGCTGATAACCAGTTCTGGTGGGGTGGATGGTGCTCACCCAGTGCAGCAAACAGGTCTGTCCTGAAACATCCGGGTTTTTACAGTTGCCCGAATTTTGGAGCTGCTTCAACATTTGTAATGTCATTGGCATTCTATGCCCACGTTTAGGATCCAACATATTTTGCATTACCCAAGCCCTAAAATATACAGTCATTGCCAACATTTTTGCGAATGACATAAATATTGGTTTTCACTTAATTTTCTTAATGCATTTCAGCCCTGCTACAAAAGGACCTGCTGAGATTTCAATGATCCTCTCATTAACACAGGTGAGAGTCTTTACAAGCACAATGCTGGAGTTCATTCTGTCATGCTTATTGAGTGAGAAGTGTGCAGCCATGACAGGCGCCCGGGGAGCAGGTGTATGGGGACGGAGCTTTGCTCAGTGGCACCTCAGTGGCACCCTGGTGGATCGAGATTCAAACCACCACTGCCACATTATAGATGATTCAGCTGCAGGATTGGTGTGTCACCAGTCCAGAGCTTGCTCAGTAATGGCAGCAGGCAGGTGGGATGGCCAGAAAGGGCAGCGAAGGACCCACTTTTCACCAAGAAAAACTTCAGGACAAACTGATATTCTGCAAAAAGTACAGGGATTGGACTGCTGAGTACTGGGGTAAAGTCATTTTCTCTGATGAAGCCCTTTTCTGATTGTTTGGAGAATCTCTAAAAATCATAGTCCAGAGAAGAAAAGGTGAGCATTACCTGTCCTGTCTCGTGCCAACAATAAAGCATCCTGAAGACCACTCATGTATGGGGCTGCTACTTATCCGAGGGAGTAGGCTCACTTACAATGCCCAAGAACACAGCCATGAACAAAGAATGCTACCAAAACATCCTCCAACAGCAACTCCCTGGATCTTAATCCAATTGAGAACTCAAATAGACAAACAAAAAGCCACAACCTCCAAGAACTGATTATGAAGTTGAGTTGCCACCAGTCAGGATTTGGCTCAGAAGTTCATTGACAGCATGCCAGGGCAAATTGCAGAGGGTCAACACTGCAGAAACTTAATGTAATTGTCAATAAAAACGTTTGATGCATATAAAATGCTTGTAATTATACACCACAGAAACAATTTAACCTGCAATGTTTATGTTTGTTTGTTGCCGTGAGTTGCACATTATTTTCTGGATTAAAACTCATCTCTATAGAGGTTAGCCAATATGAGAAGTGAGTAAATGTGGATTTTTTATTTCCATTGATTGCATGCAAAATGGTACTATATGTTTTTTTGTGTGTGTGTGCCACTGATGACATACTGTGCATGCTGTGTATACAGATTACTAAAGATGACAAATCCCAGATTTCATTAAAACACTTTCATTAAAACACCAGAAAAAGTGGCCCTTGCCAATCTGTAATAAAATTTGATTACTTGACTTCATTAAAAACTTGAATAACTTTATTTCCTCTCCTGTTGATGGTAAAAAATACCATACCAAATGGCTATGGTTTTGTATTATCTAGTGTTGTAGTGGGTGCACAGACAACCTATTTTTGCTTACAAAAACATGAAACAGTTGCTTCCGGGCAGCGCACTATAAACCTTTAAATTTTTTTCTTACAGTCTTACAACATAGAAACCTAATTTCCAACACAGATAGTTGAAGAAATCAACATGTCTCATGTGTTTTATGCTTGTTATCTGCAAAAACACGTTTGACCTTGAAAAACTGACTTTCTTTTTGATAACACTTTTCCATCAACATGTTAAACATCTAACACTTTGAAATACAGATCATAAACTAAAAGTATCCTTAAAAGTAATTTGTAATTTCATGTGTTTTAGGCTTTGTTTCTGTAAAACTATGTTTGACCTTGAAAATAAACGCTTTCTCTTAGAACAAAGTTTTTCCATCAAAATGTTACATATCTAACACTGTGAAAGACTTAAGATCATTTCTAACAGTATCCTTAAAGAAAATGTGTATTTTAATGTGTTTTTAGCTTTGTTTCTGTAAAACTATGTTTGACCTGGAATGGAGTGCTTTAAAGTGTTTTTCAGCGTGTGAAATTTCAAGTTGATTCCGGACAGCGCACAATAATCTTTTTTTAAAGTTTTTTTTTTCCTACAACATCATAAACTACTTGTATCTTTAGAAAAAAAAAATTTCATGTGTTTTCATCTTTGCTTCTGTAAAACTATGTTTGACCTTGAAAAAAAAACACTTTCTCTTGGAACAAAATTTTCCCATCAAAATGTTACATGTCTAACACATTTCTAACAGTATCCTTAAAGAAAATGTGTAATTTAAAGTGTTTTCAGCTTTGTTTCTGTAAAACTATGTCTGACCTTGAGCGAAGTGCTTTAAAGTGTTTTTAGAGTCTGTAAATTCCAAACATGAAAAAGCTGATTCCGGACAGCGCACTCAAATCCTACAACATAGAAACTTAATTTCCAACACAGAAAGTTGAAAAAATCAGCATGTTTTTCAGCAGTATGTTTTCAGTAGTGGTGGGCCGTTATCGGCGTTAACGTGCTGCGTTAACGTGCTGCATTAACGTGAGACTTTTATCGGGCAATTAAAACATGCTGCCGTTAATCTATTCACAAAGTTGGGTTGGGAGCTGGGTCTATACTACGCAAGCTATTGTGCCGGAGTTAAATGGTTACACTACATTTATAAGTATATTTCTTCTTTCTTGTGTCTTTTAGTTTCTTATTTCCTAAAGACTTTTGAGACCCGGTTCAGGACTCTTGGACACATGGCGAGAGGTGTGTGGGGTTTGTGTGCAAAAAGTTATTTCTTTCATTTTAACTTATGTACATATTAGGAATATTTTGCATGTGTGTTATTTTGTGAATATTTTTTTATGTTCTTTTAATACTGTATATTGTAGAGAAAGGTGCAGAAAGACGCGATGTGTGACGCGATGTTCTGACACGACCTTGCTTTTTGTACAGAATACACTCATCATTTGTGGTTCAAGAAACGAAATCAAAAAGTTACACAACGCAGAAGAAGAACCGCTACACTATGATGACTTTCACCTTGATATTTTAGAGTGGATGTATACCTAGCCGAATTGCACTGTAGGGGGCGAGAACGAGTCTTCAAACTGTGAAATTACCACATCAAAAGCTAAAAACACATGAAAGTTTAAACTTTTTTTAAGATACTGCTAGAAATTATGTTCTTAAGTGTTTCACAGAGTTAGACGTAAAATTTTGATGGAAAGGTGTAGTCACTTTTTCAAGGTCAAACATGTTTTAGCACAAAACAAGCTGAAAACACATGAGACATGCTTAATTCTTAAACTTTCTGGGTTTGAAATGAAGTTTCTATGTTGTAAGAAAGGAAACGTTGTAAAAAGATTACAATGCACTGTCCGGAAAAAACTTTTTCATGTTTGGGCCTTACACGCGCTAAAAATCACTTTAAAGCACTTCGTTCAAGGTCAAACATAGTTTTACAGAAACAAAGCTAAAAAACATGAAAGTTCAAACTTTTTTTTAGGATACGGCTAGAAATGATGTTCTTAAGTGTTTCACAGAGTTGGACATGTAAAATTTTGATGGAAAGGTGTAGTTTTAGAAGAAAGTGTGTTTTTCAAGGTCAAACATAGTTTTACAGAAAAAATAATTAAAAACAAATGAACTTTCAAATTTTCTTTATTTCTCCTTTTAGTTTATGATGTTCTTAAGTATTTCAAAGTGTTAGATGTTTAAAATGTTGATGTGAAAGTGTTTTATCAAAAGATAGTCACTTTTTCAAGGTCAAACGTGTTTTTGCACAAAACAAGCTGAAAACAAATGAGACATGCTGAAATCTTCAACTTTCTGTATTGGAAATGAAGTTTCTAAGTTGTAAGAAAGAAAACGTTGTAAAAAGATTAGAATTCGCTGTCTGGAATCAACTTTTTCATGTTTGGGCATTACACATGCTGAAAATCACTTTAAAGCACTCCGTTCAAGGTCAAACATAATTTTACATAAACAAAGCTAAAAACAAATGAAACTTCAAATTTTATTTAAGAATACTGCTAGAAATGATGTTCTTAAGTGTTTCACAGTGTTGGACATGCAAAATTTTGATGGAAAAGTGTAGTTTTAGGAGAAAGTGTTTTTTTCAAGGTCAAACATAGTTTTACACAAAAAAGGCCTAAAACACATGAAATTTTAAATTCTCTTTATTTCTCCTTTTATTTTGTGATGTTCTTATGTATTTCAAAGTGTTAGATGTTGAAAATGTTGAAGGGAAAGTGTTTTATCAAAAGATTGTCAAACGTGTTTTTGCACAAAACAAGCTGAAAACAAGTGAGACATGCTGAAATCTTCAACTTTCTGTATTGGAAATGAAGTTTCTAAGTTGTAAGAAAGAAAACGTTGTAAAAAGATTAGAATTCGCTGTCTGGAATCAACTTTTTCATGTTTGGGCCTTACATGCGCTGAAAATCACTTTAAAGCACTCCGTTCAAGGTCAAACATAATTTTACATAAACAAAGCTAAAAACAAATTTTCTTTAAGGATACTGCTAGAAATGATGTTCTTAAGTGTTTCACAGTGTTGGACACTGTGAAACGTCTAAAACATATGAGTAGTATGTATCATATACTTTATGTCAAAATGATTGATGGCTTACCATAAATGTTAAAAACTGGTTGTGATGGATATCCTTTCCTTTCTCTGTCTCTCTATCTCCCTGTCTCCCTCACACCCCTCCCCTTACCATTTCCCCCTGACACTGCTCCCCCCTCCAGTTCACATACAGAGCAGGAGGACTTATTTTAATGATATATGTTTTAAAATACTTTTTCTAGTTAAAGAAAATGAATCATTTTCTATAGAGTGGAGACTATATCTCTTTAGAAACAAAAAGCTTTCTTTGCCCCACCTGCTAAAATAAAACTAATTGCATTGTAACACTGTTTATAAACATATAGATAATAAAAATATAGACCCACCATAGCCTGGGGGAACTAACGCTACCGGGTAATTAATCACAATTAGTGTTAACTTGAAACTGATACTACCCCACTTCCTCACATATTTTTAAAACCGAAGATTTTGGAGAATATAAGTTTTCAACAAAAGACATAGTTGTCATGGCTAATCATCGGTGACATATGCCAAATGTTTTTTTTTTGGGCATATAAGCAGCGGCTCTGGGTAGTCATCTGGTGAAAATCTGGTGAAGAAAGCAGCATCCAGCATTACCATGGGATCTGAGTATGTATTACTTTCTATTTTTATAATATATGTTTCTATGTACTTTGTTATCGTTTATTTATTTATTTATTTATTTTGCTTAATAGGTTTGATTCTTTCTTAGATTCGTTGGAAGGCCCGTCAAACCAATTGTGTTTTGAAACACTGGGGTTCGATAGTCTATGTATGTACAAATATGTGTAAAAACGTTATTGCATAAATTATTAATTATTTACTGATGTTTATATACTTTTTATAGTGCTCAGAGCGTATGATAGTGAACCAATTGCTGTTGGTGAGTGTGAAAACTATGACTATTTTTTTTTTCTTGTACGGGGTGTTTTTAAATGCATTTCTTATTGTTTTAGCAAAACAACAACAAAACATGTCAAGAAGTGACAGCTCTGGGTGTACCGCTGACTCCCTAGGTAAATCTATTTTACCTAATAGTGTGTGTAACAGTATGATTTCTTATTTCGTTATTTTTGTCATATGATATCTTTGTAATATCTAACTTTGCATACAGCCGCTATTAAAAATTTTGTAGCAAGCATACCCAGTCCAGGATTTGAAAAACCGGCAGGAAGAAACGCCATGAAGAAGAGACGAAATTTGGACCCAGTCAAAAAACGTGGTGAAAAAAGGTATGTTTTTACATAGATCTTTAACATGTTTTATTATTTTAATACAAAATAGTAATTTTAACTTTTGTGCAGTTATTAGTAATCCGGTAAAGGGAGATCTAAACTTTGTCGGATCATGGACAAGGAAGATTACGCAAGTTGGGATGCAGCTGATTTCACAAACAATGAAGAACCGCCTGAAACTTCAGATCTCCAACACGCCGCCTCACAGGAACACACTACCTCGCCGGATGAACAGAGGTATACAGCCCCTTCTAATCAAGAACAACGTTTTGAGTGTGGTGTGGATCATAAAAAACTATTAGATTACCTTGTCAAAGTTTACACGTCACAAGAGAAGTTGATTAAGGCTGTGGAAATTATAGCAAGAGGAATAGAAAAAAATATGTGATTTGGGGAGAGTTGACTGGAATGCATTAGCAAATGTACTGTTACGTTTAAATCATATATCACGTATATAATTATTATTATTTTTTATTTTTTGTAGTTTTTGTATATAAGTCATTTTGTATTTGCTAATGTTCGTTCAAGGTAGCAGTCATTAGACCCCTGATTAAAAAGCCGGATCTTGATCGCAGTCAGCTTTCAAATTATAGACCGATATCCAACCTTCCGTTCATATCAAAAATCTTAGAAAAAGTTGTAGCCCAGCAGCTGAGCACATACCTAGACTGTAACAATATCCACGAAGTATATCAATCAGGATTTAGACCTCATCATAGCAGTTAAAGTGGTTAATGACCTGCTGTTGGCCTCTGATCAGGGACGCATCTCGCTGCTTGTCCTGCTTGATCTGAGTGCAGCGTTTGACACTATTGATCACGCTACTCTCCTTGCAAGGTTAGAGAATGTTAACGGGATTAAGGGAACAGCCCTTGAATGGTTCAGATCATATTTGACCAACCGATATCAGTTTGTGGACATCAATGGTGTTTCGTCTTCACATAGTAAAGTAGAGTTTGGTGTTCCACAAGGTTCTGTCCTAGGTTCGTTACTTTTTTCTCTATACATGTTACCTTTAGGCGACGTCGTCCGCAAACACGGTATTAGCTTTCATTGCTATGCTGACGACACACAGCTGTATCTGTCAGCATTGCCAGATCAGAGGCAGCAGCTGAACAATATAGAGAATTGTCTGAAGGACATTAGACAGTGGATGCTCACCAACTTTCTCCCGTTAAACCCTGACAAGACAGAAGCGCTTGTAATCGGGCCTCAAGCAGCCAGGCATAAACTGTCTGACTACACAATAACCCTGGATAGCCTTTCTATCTCACCGAGTATTGAAGTGAAGGATCTAGGTGTCATCATTGATGCAGGTCTCTCATTCAGTTCGCACGTAGATAATGTCAGTAAAATAGCAGAAAAGTTGGTCCATGCATTTATTACGTCAAGGTTAGATTACTGCAATGCATTATTGTCTGGATGCTCTAGTAGGTGCATGAGTAAACTCCAGCTAGTACAGAATGCTGCAGCCAGAGTTCTAACCAGAACCAGGAAATTCGAACACATCACCCCAGTCTTACAATCACTGCACTGGTTACCCATCAAATTTAGGATTGACTACAAAATCCTACTTTTAACCTATAAAGCTCTAAATGGTCTCGCCCCACAGTACCTGAGTGAACTTTTGGTTCCTTACGAACCGCCACGCCCCCTTCGATCAATGGGTGCGGGGTCACTACTGGTACCAAAGGTGCAGAAGGTCACAGCTGGGAGCAGATCCTTCTCCTATAGAGCTCCGCAGTTGTGGAACAGCTTGCCTGTCAGTGTACGGGATTCAGACACAGACTCAGTGTTTAAATCCATTCTGTTTTCTCTGGCTTTTTGCTAAAGTCCTAGACCCTCATTTCACTTGATTTTGACGCAGTGTCAATTATAAAGTCCAGTTTATCACAGAGTCCCCCTGTTAGACACAGACAAAGTTAAATTCACCAGTTAGGCTGTCCTAGTTAGGGTACCGGGCCACTGTAGCACCAATATATCACTATAACCACATATTTCAGTATCGGTCGTACAGTGCAACTGTCTGTCGCTGCTTCTGTTTGTTTTTCTCCGAGACACGGAATCAAGCGCCCAGACTACTGGCAGACCCCAGTGATCAGACCAGCAAATAAATCCTGGTTCCTGACAACTGCTTTACAAGGACAAAACATGAAACAAACCAGAGGGTCACCACAGCCACCACCACCGTTACAACTACAGCTTCAGGGATCTTCAAATGGACCAGTAACATCATTATGGACACGTAATCTAGACCATGACACTGAATACATCCTGGACTTCTCCAACCCTACAACCGTAGGACTTATCATTATATCATATCCAACCCTGCACTGACACCATTTGCAGGCTCACTCTACCCTGGAAGGGGGTCCCTCTCTGTATCACTCCTTCCCAAGGTTTCTTCCTCTCTTTTTTTTCTCTCTCCTAGAGTTTTTCCTTGTGTGCAGAAGGGTCAAGTGTGGGGGGTGTCAACTGTAGGGCCTGTCAAAGCCCATTGAGACATACTGTATGTGATTTTGGGTTATATAAGAAATAAATGTTGCTGTTGTTGTTGTTGTATTTTATTATAACTCTCTAACTCATGTAAATCGTCTGTAAAAACCATAATGAAATCTAAGCGTCAATGTCTGGGGGATGATACGGTATCTAATTTTAATAAAACACTACATAATCTGTTAAACAGTGATACATGGGGTGAGATTGATAGGTTTAATAATGTTTTACAATACATACAAAATGGTGGTGGTGTTGAAAATAGAACGCAATATGACCCGGTGGTTTTAGAACAGTTGTGCAGAACAGGGGGCACCATAAACGGTTTTCAGATATCACCTAGACCACGTTTCAATGGGGTTGTGCTACACAGAGATATTAATTTCAGAGCCGGATCAAACACAGACATTACATCATATATTACACACCTCCATGACATTTTCACAGATATTATTAGTTTTTCTCACACACTGGCTGGTCAGAGCGGGGTTTTTGATGTCACACTGAGCGGCAATTCTCTTCTTTCCGATGTAAATGCCGTGTTGACCCCTGACAATAACCACTCCTATGAGAATCTAATAGATGCTATCGAAAAAATTCTTCAGCGCAATCAACGGCTAATGCATGATGAAACTTTACATCTCACAGTGTCGATCGTTAGAGGTCGAAATAGCGGGGTGCGCCGTAAATTGTGTGATCTAGCTCATAACCAGATAATTAGCAAGAACAGAATGAACCTGTTCTGTTCTGTTAATGTTTCAAACAATTTGTGCTTTGCTTTATGTCTGGCAAATTTTGTACATCCACAGAAATCATCAGAGTATTTAGAAAGAATGGCTCTCACATTTCAGACTCGATGCGACCTAGGTAGTCATCAGAACGTGGGCTTTAACGATGTTCCAAAATTTGAGCGTCTATTAGAGGTCAAGATTGTTGTTTCTTTATCTACACGATTCCCATTATTACAGAATTTTGAATCTCAAGGCCTTCATAGGAGTGCCATATGTCTGTGAATTCTGCTACACCGGTTACACCTCGTTCTGAGATCATAGTTGTAAATATCGGTGTGATGTTTGTAACGATCCAGAGTGCCCTGCGAGGGAGGGTGTGTCAAAATATTGTTCGTCTTGTGGAAGGTTTTGCAAGTCTGATTTTTGTTTTGACCAACATAAACAGCCCAAGCCTATGAAGAGTGACCCCAGCGTGGTTGCATCAAATTGCGATCTAACAAAATTTTGTAAAAATTGCAACAGACGTTACCACGTTAGTGTGAAATATCCTAAACCTCACAAATGTTCTGCCTTGCGATGTGTTCATTGTGGTGAAGAATTGATTCCGGACTCTAATGTTTTTTTACATTGAAACACATTTCGAGAATGGTAGACATCATGCAAATTTTGTTTGTGCAATTACATTTACAGGAGAGGAGTTCACGGCCGAAGGTGTTGATTGCGTGCATGAATTTGTGAAGTGGTTTAGACGACCAAGATTTTACGGGTTCACATTTTTAGCACACAACGCAGCTGGGTTTGTGTTGGAAAATGTATATAAGTTATCATGCTATTAACCTTTACTACCTTTTTGACAAATATATTCCACATGTATTAAACTCTATTAATCCTTTTGACATATATATATATCTCGCATGCATTAAACTATATTAATCTTTTTAATATGCGCACTACATTGAATCATTAGTCTCTTCAGAAACTGGTGGGCTAAAGGCTGTTTGCAGAACAGAATGACCGCGACTTGATAAGAGGAGGCCTGCAGCCGCGGAGAAGCAAGAAAAACAAGAAGACCTTGGCGATGGAGCGTCTACCAAAGAGACAAACCTACATGCAAATTATAAGCTTATTTGGTGTGATCCTGTGATGAATGTACCGCCCTATTATTGAATAAAAAGAGAGGAAGCGGAAGAGACGGCAGAGCTTTTTGGAGGCTGCTGTATTGGTCGTCTCTGATCGCTCTCCTTGCAAGTAAAAGAGCTCAACTGCTTCGTGTCATATCTCTCTATTTTATAAGTGTTGGATAAGACGGATAACTCTAACAGTTTGACAATTTCATTCTTTTGGAATATTATTCCAAAAACGGCATCACTCCTAAACTCACAATGAATGGTTGCCGCTTGATTTTCATGTACGACGAATGTTTTAAACAGAGGTTTATCGACAGCTTGTCACTCAGGCGATTGGCGAAAACAAAAGCGGCATTGAATCTTACCACCGCAGAAAAGGGTTATTTTCCGCATAAGTTTAACACAAGCGAGAATAACCACTACATAGGCCCTTATCCAGATAAATCCTTTTATGGATATGATACTATGTGTAATAATTGCAGACGTGAATTTGATGATTGGTACAATGAGGTTGTGGGTGGTGTTTTTGACTTTCAGAAAGAACTTCGTTCCTACGGCCGAAACGACGTTGTGTTGTTAAGAGAGGCGTGTCCGAAATACCGCAGTGAGTTTATAGAATGCACAGGGCTAGACCCTTTTGGCCAAACCACGTTGGCCTCATGCTGCATGACGGTGTACAAGACACATTTCCTTCCACGTGACACACTCGCACTTACGCATAACAACGCGTACATAAGACAAAACAAGGCATTTTCAGACGTCAGCATCGAATGGTTGGAATACATTAAGATATCCAGAAATGTTGACGTTCAGCATGCTCTGACAGAGGGTGAGATGGCTGTGTTTTAAGAAGGCGATTTGATGATAAGGTTGAAACCCTTACCAAAGCGTACGGCTTAAAAGTCGAAGTTATGTGGGAGTGCGAGTGGCGTCGTTTAAAACAGGTCGACCCTGCAGTCATAGAGTTCATGGCAACATACTCACACCCCAGTCGTCTGAAACCGAGAGACAGTCTCTTTGGCGGGCGGACGAATGCGTACAAATTGTACCACAAAACCGCGAATGATGAAAAAATCAACTATGTCGATTTTACCAGCCTCTACCCGTTCTGTCAATCAACAAAGGAATATCCGATCGGTCACCCGCAGATCATCTTGAAAGACTTTGATAGTCTCGAAAATTACTACGGGTTAATTAAAGCTACAGTGTATCCACCACGTGGTCTCTTGCACCCTGTACTACCATACCGATGCAACGGTAAGCTGATGTTTCCCCTCTGTAGAACATGTTGCATGCTTCAGAATCAAACTACAACCTGTGATCACAGTGATGATGAGAGGGCTCTTTCGGGTTGTTGGCATCGAATTGACAAAAGCTGTGCAGATGGGTTATGTTTTATCTCAGATTCATGAAGTGTGGCATTTTGAACAACGGTCAGAAACATTGTTTACAGATTATGTGAAAACATTTTTACAGTACAAGCAGGAGGCCAGTGGGTACCCAGCGTATGCTGTGACGGATGCTGAAAAGAATGCATACGTCGATGATTATTTTCAGAAACGGGATCCGTCTGAACCCTGAAAAAATATGCACAAATCCTGCAAGGAGAAGTATAAACAAACTTTTTTTGAATTGGGGGAGGTTTTTGATGAGAGAAAACCTGCCATATACAGAGTTGGTGAAAAACCCTGAACAGTTTGCTCGTTACATTTTTGGGGGTGATCATGAAATTACACATTTTGCGTTCATCTCGGACGAGGCGGTGTTGGTTCAGTGGCATTATGCAGACGGTTATGGTACACAAAGGCGCGACATTAACGTCTTCCTTGGAGCCTTTACAACGGCTCATGCACGCCTAGAACTATACTCTGTGATGGAGAAATTGGGGGACCGTTTGCTTTACAGCGACACAGACAGTCTAATCTATGTCTCAAAAGACAGTGACTGGGAGCCACCCCTCGGGCCGTATCTGGGTGATCTTACTGACAAGATAGGTTCCATTACGGCTAACGGTAAAACATCTATGAAGACCAAGGGCATCACACTCAATGCTGAGAATTCAAAATCTGTAAATCTACGCTCACTGGTTGATTTGGTTAACAACTATGTAACCGATAGAGATGGTGCGCAACATATTTTAACACGTACAGACAACATCACTAGGAATAAAAGACACCTCACATTACATAACAAATCAGACGTCAAAAGGTTCAAAGTCATGTACACCAAACCACAGTTATAATAGTTTTGGATTTTTCATTAGTTTTAGTTTTTATTTCGTTTAGATTTTTTTTTTCAAATTCAGTTAGTTTTAATTAGTTTTTAGAGGCAGATTTACTAGTTTTTATTAGTTTTGATATTTTGAAATTGCTTAGTTTTAGTTTAGTTTTTATTAGTTACAGTGTTAGTTTTAGTTATTTTTTTTTGTAAATTAGGATATTTGTCTGGTGCATGAGTCAAAATCACCAGAATAGCCTTATCCATCTTAGCTCCGATAAGGTTATTGACTCTTGCAGCTCCGGGTGTTTTTAATTTTGGTTCGAGTGAAGTGGTGAACTTTTTGAAGGTAATCGAGTCACACAGTCGTGTAGACATTCCAGTCTTAATAAACATATTTACCAATGCTTCTTCTCATTTGTGGTGTTCCTGCGTATTTACTAGCCAGCAGCTACTTGGTCGGCGGTGGAAGCAGTCCATTATGGATGCTGTAGTATCACGTTCCTTTCCCATGTTACCTGGCCTGGCTACCGCTTCTCTTTCGGGGGAGGGCGGGCGAGAGGCTAGCTTGTTCAGGTACTCTTGGTTCGCCTTTTTGTGTGAGCTTTTCAAATGGTCTTTCAGATTCGTGAGGTTTTTCCCCTTGAGAAGTATTCCACATATTGTATCACCTGCTTCTACAACAAGGCACTTACTTTTATTTTTGCCTTTCTTCCGCTTTCTTCCGACTTTCGCTGCAGCCATCACGCTAGCCGGCGCCGTCACGGACAGACTATGGACACGTGACGTCACAGACCACGTGTTACCATAATGATTAAAAACCTGGCTTAAAACTGGCAGCGTGAAGTAAATAGATTTTAATTAAACCCAAAAGGCTTATTACAAAGACGAAAACGAAGGACGTTTTTGCTATAATATTAGTTCGTTTAAGTTTGTTTTGTATACACACAAAACAGTTTCAGTTAGTTTTCGTTTTTTTTTTTTAACTCTTTATTTCAGTTAACGAAAATGCTTTTTCAATTCTAGTTTTAGTTTTATCGTTCGTTTTCGTTAACTATAATAACCTTGGACTAAACGAGTCCTGCTCCCAGACTTTACGACGCTCCCCTATGGTTTTTGATACACAATGAGTTTGAGAGATGTTACAGGTAGATATGTAATATGTGTAAATAATACTAATACTTCAACAATATGTATGCCAATTATATATTTGCTTTGTTTCTATTATTTCCATGTGTGTGATTTTTAAATATGTATGTAACATTTTGTTTATATAATATGTGTAATTTCTTCAATAAAATATTGTATGCATCACCCTAGGTTTTGATCTCAGGCTGCAACACCCGTTCTCCTGTATAGTGAGTGGTCCGTCAAACTCTGGGAAAACATTTTTTTTTAAAACATTAATAGCCAATGCCGACCATTTAATTTCTACGACTATTGAAAATATAGTCTACATTTATGACTGCTGGCAACCTATTTATGACGAATTGTTAAAAATCAAAAGTATCAAATTTATAGAATCCCGGATACTTTAGCCAATGACCGACTCTTGCCAACAACCAAAGCATCTGTCACTGCTGGAGTTCGGGGACGCATTTGCAGGCATGCTGGGAGCAAGGGGACAAGTCGTCGCACGGGGAGCAGACATAGGACGCACTGGGGAGGAGGACCGGAAGCGTTTGGTTGGGGAGAGGGAGGCCGGAGGTAAGTTGGGACGGGAGTGGAATCGTGGACGCACCGCAGCGCGGCGTGGAGGGAACTAGGGCTTCGTGGGGGGTAGCGGGGAGATCGTCTTCTTACAAGGGTCAGGCAAACTCAGTGTAAGTGGCAGGCGAAGGTCGTGGTGTCGAGGTAGCATCCGTCAGGAGATCGTCGTAATAAAGGGGGCAGGCAAGGCTCGTGGTCAGGGACAGGCAAAGGTCGTGGTCGTGGATTCTAGTCAGCTGGGTGTGGGAAAACAAGGCTAGCGTCTCTGGGAAATAGATTCAACTCAAAGAGCGGGCAGCGTCTCCTCGGGGTTACCTGACTTTTATACTCTACGCTGCCCACTCTCGTTTTCGCTTCCAGGTCGGCGTCTCTCTGTCTGGTCTGGTGCTCTCTGGTGGGCTGGAGGTCTATTGACTGTGACAGAGCACCCCCTCCTAGGCCCGGCTCCTGAAGGGCCCGGCAAATCAGGGTGGCGGTCATGGAAATCCAGGAGAAGGGCTGGATCCAGGATATCCCGGCGGGGAACCCAGGACCGATCCGCCGGTCCATAGCCCTCCCAGTCCACCAAATATTCTAGGCCGCGGCCCCGCCTCCGGACGTCCAGGAGGCGACGGACCGTGTAGGCCAGAGAGCCGTCGATGCGCCACGGAGATGGAGGCAGAGATGGTGGGGGTTGCAGAGGGGATGAGTGAGCCTTACGGAGGTGGGAGACATGGAAGACTGGGCTGACACGCAGAGTGCGTGGAATGGCCACCTGATATGCAACTGGGTTGATGCGTCGAGTCACTCTGAAGGGTCCAATGAAGCGGGGTCCTAGTTTTCGGGGACTGGACGGCATAGGCAGGCCTCGGGTGGAGACCCAAACTCTGTCTTCGGGATGGTACATGATGGCCGGCCGACGGCGGCGATCCGCCTGTCGTTTCATGCGCTCCGCGGTGCGGTTGAGGACCCGGTGAACTTGGGACCAGACCGTGTGGAGCTAGCGGAGTCGGTTGTTGACTGCCAGCACTGGTCCCTCGACCATGGGCGTGGGGAACCATGTGGGTCTGAGGCCAGTGACCACCTCGAAGGGGGAGCGCTCTGTGGCCGAGGAACTGTGCTGGTTCCGTGCGAGCTCCGCCAAGAGGAGGTGTTGGGACCAGGAGGTTGGTCGGGCCGAGCAGTAGCAGCGAAGGTAGGTCTCCACCTCCTGGTTGACCCTCTCGGTCTGGCCATTGGACTGGGGGTGGTACCCTGACGACAGACTGACCGATACCCCCAGTTGTCCCCAGAAGTGACGGCAGAATCTGGCGATGAACTGGGGGCCGCGGTCAGAGAGGAGGTCTACTGGGGGTCCAAACTGCCGCACCACTTCTTGGAGGATGACGTCGGCGGTTCGCGCAGCTGTTGGGAGTCCTGGAAGGGCAATGAACCGGGCCATCTGGGAAAAACGGTCCACGAGTACCATAATGGTGGTCATCCCTCTTGATCGTGGCAGTCCCGTGATGAAATCCATGGAGACATGGGACCATGGGCGATGGGGGCGAGGCAGGGGAAGGAGAAGGCCTTGGGGTCTTTGTGTGTCGGCCTTGTGTGAGGCGCAGGTGTTACAAGCGGCAACGTATGCCTGTACGTCTGAGGCCAGGCCTGGCCACCAGAACGTCTGCTGAATGTTGGCCAGGGTGCGCTGACGTCCAGGGTGTCCGGCCAATGGAGTGTCATGCCCCCATTGTAGGACGCGTGGTCGGAGAGGGGGTGACACGTAGGTGAAGTTGGGAGGCGTGGTCCGAGGTGGGGGGTGGTGTGTGTGATCCGCAATCACCTCTTGCATGAGGGTCCAGCGTACGGGGGCCAGTAGGAACGGCTGGGAGAGGATAGGGGAGGACGGATTGTCCTCAGCCTCTGGGGTGTAGTGGCGGGACAGGGCATCCGCCTTCGCATTCTTGGTGCCGGGGATGTAGGATACGGTGAATTCGAACCGTGTGAAGAACAAGGCCCACCGTGCTTGCCGTGGGTTAAGGCGTTGGGCGTTTTGGAGGTACGCCAGATTTTTGTGGTCTGTCAGTACCAAAAATGGGTGGACTGCCCCCTCTAGCCAATGGCGCCACTCCTCCAGGGCCAGTTTGATGGCCAGGAGTTCCCTGTTCCTGACATCATAGTTCCGCTCCGCCGGGTTTAGTCTTCGGGAGAAGAAGGCACATGGGTGCAATTTGTGGTCCAGGGGGTTGCGTTGCGATAGTACCGTCCCCACTCCTAGAATAGACGCGTCAACTTCAATGACGAATGGGAGTTGGGGGTCTGGATGGAATAAGATGGGGGCCGTGGTGAATAGCTGTTTGAGTTTACTGAATGCATGCTGAGCTTGGGGGTTCCAGTGGAGTCGGGTTGGTTGGTCTTTAAGGAGGGAGGTCATGGGTTGTGCCACCTTGCTGAAGTTGCGGCTGAAGCGACGGTAAAAGTTGGCGAATCCGAGAAACTGTTGTAGCTGACAAATGGTGGTGGGTACAGGCCAGTCCGTGACTGCGGTTGTCTTGATGGGATCCATGGCAATTCCTTGGGGGCTGATTTGGAACCCCAGGAAGGAGATTTCCGCTGTGTGAAAAGTACTCTTTTCCAATTTCACAAAGAGACGGTTTTGTAGAAGGCGCTGGAGGACCTTTCTGACATGGAAGATGTGGGTCGAGAGGTTGGGTGAGTAAATTAGAATGTCATCTAGGTAGACGAACACAAATTGATCCAACATGTCTCTGAGGACGTCATTAACGAGCGCCTGGAAGGCGGCTGGGCTATTCGAGAGAGCAAAGGGCATTACCAAATACTCATAGTGTCCGGATGGCTTGATAAAACCCGTCTTCCACTCGTCCCCTTCCCGGATCCGAACGAGGTGGTATGCATTCCGGAGGTCCAGCTTGGTAAAGACAGTGGCCCCTGCCACGAGTTCAAAGGCAGTGTTCAGAAGTGGGAGGGGGTACCGGTTCTTTTTAGTTATCGCGTTCAGCTTCCGATAATCAATGCATGGCCGCAGTCTCCTGTCTTTCTTACCCACAAAAAAGAATGGGGCAGCAGCTGGAGAGGTGGAAGGACGGATTATGCCGCTAGCCAGGGATGCCGTGATGTACTCATCCATCGCCTTTCGCTCTGGAAGTGAGAGCGAGTACAGTCGGCCTCGTGGTGGTAAGGCGCCAGGGAGCAGGTCAATCGCCAGATCATAAGGTCTATGGGGGGGCAGCTCTGCGGCCTTGTCCTTGTCAAAGACCGCAGCAAGGTCATGGTAACAGTCAGGGACCCCCAGTAAGGAGGAGGTGGTGTCATGTGGAGATCGAGGTGTGGTCTCTGGCAGCTTTTGGGTCACATCGTCTCTAAGGGGCGTGGTTTCAGCTAATGGGCATGGTTTGCAGTCTTGGACCAGGGTCTTGGTCCTAGGCAGGGAGCATGGCATGGGTTGAGGGGCGTGGCCGAGTCTCACCGTTGCTACATGTGTGGGTCCAGAGCGGTTCGGGGGCGTGGCCTGTCGGGGTTGGTGGTGGATGCATTGGCGTCCCCACTGTTTGATGGTGCCTGTGGTCCAGTCAATGTGGGGCTCGTGGGTGGTCAGCCATGGGTATCCTAACACAATTGGGTCATGGGGGGTCGTGGTTAAGTAGAATGTCATGGTTTCCACATGATTGGGCTCAAGGCAGATTAGTAGGGGTTTGGTTTGGAAAAGGATTCTGCCTGAGCCCAGCGGACTGCCATCCAGTCCCATAACCGCACGGGGGGGATCACACCGGGAGACGGGGAGCTGGAGTCGGGTGGCCAGATCAATGTTGATCAAGTTCATGGCCGCCCCGGAGTCCACCAGCGATCGCCCCTGACGGTGGCCGGGTCTGGGTTTATTCCAGCAGACGATGATGGGAAGTGAGCAGCGGGTGGTGGCTCTGGGAATGGCCTTGGTCCTCGCCAGGGGGCTCCGGACCTCAGGGAAGCGTGGGTTTTTTCCAGATGGGTGTGGTTTGATTCGGCGGTTGGGACAGACGGCGCTGAGGTGGTTAGGTTCTCCACAGTAATAGCAGCGTTTCTGCTCTTCTCGCCGCTTTCGTTCCTGGGGAGTGAGTGGGGGTTGGGCTCGGCTCATTTGCATGGGTTCGTAGGATCCACGGGGGGGCGGAGCCCTAGGGGCATCATGCAGTCATGCGGCGGGGGCACAGTGGAAAGGGGCGTGGCTACGCCGTTCTTGGTCGCGCTCAGCGTGAAGTCTGTCTATGGACGTGGCCAGCGTGATTATACTGTCCAGCGTGGTTCCCCAATCGCGATTTACCATGTCGTCTTTTACCGTTTCGTCTCAGAACCGATCTGCTTTCAGAGTATCCGGTGGTCTATGTTCAGAAAAAAAGAGTTTAACATGTCTAATCATCTTTATAGAAACCTGCCGCTTCTAAAACTCTTACTTAAAGCTAAACCTGCACAGAGACGGCTCATTTTACAAGAATCTTCGAATGAGTTAATTTTAACCTTGTGCGAAGTGGCTTTGAACGTGCTCAGAGGTACAATACCGCTGACAAAACCGCAATATAAAAAGTTGGAAAAGAAGAAAAAAGCTATAAAATTCATAGCTGATAAAAAAATTGCCATGTTAAGAAAGAAGCATGTGATAAATCAAGAGGGACGGTTCCTTTTGCCTCTGTTAAGCGTCACCGTACCCTTTATAAGCAGCCTAATCGCGAGACAATGGGACTGATGGAGTATGCTGAAAAGTTGTATTTGGTCCTCCAGCGACAGCTGGACAGGTTAAAAAACGATGGAGCACCCCCACCGCTAAGACAACACGTGGAAAACGATTTGGGCTCATCAATAAAAAACATTTTGCAGAGGACTGATTTGGGTGATTACGAAAAACTTAAACTATACACGTCGCTGTTGCAGAGGTATATATCGCTGGTTAAGCAGGGGGATCTCGAGACTAAAACAATAACGCTCAGCCTACCACAGGCATCTGAAAACGTACAGACAACATCCACACACGTCGCGACCGTCGATGACGACGCAACGGTTAAAGGGGTTCGACAAAATGTACCACCGCAAAGTAAAAGGAATGCTCGGTATATATTAGAAAAGATGATGAAACCGCAGGACGTGGCATCGTGGACTAAAGAAGGTGAATTTGTTTTCAATGGAGCTGCCATTCCAGGATCCCACATTTTCGATTTGGTTAAAGGGGTCACCACCCTTCAAACGATGAATCCTCATAGGAGACCCCATGGCTGGCGTGAATTTCTGAGTGCTATAGCCACGCTGAACATACCACTCTCTACGATTCCAAACAGACGTGTTAAAGATGAAGTCAATTCTTTTAAAAGTAATAATAACAAGAGTTTTACTACCTCCGATGCTGATCCAGGACCACCCATGTTTTCATCGCCGCTTTTAGATAAAAGCGCGTGGCTACATTATTAAAAAACAATATGTATATAGGATTGTTTTAAACATGTTTGAACATGTACTGACAATAAAACAAACTCATGTATTCTGGTTTCGACTCATTTATTTAGAATAAGCTTTTTCATAAATATCTCACCCGTTTGTACACATTGGGTGTTTTTAAACATGTTACAATTATAGAAATGCAGACGTAGTTTTTTTACAAATAGCGATACCATTTTATCATTTTTAGTCAAGTCATCGGAATATTTAGATAAAACATCTTCATAGCTCAAACCCTTTGACATGTGGTAGAGAAAGAATACACAGTGTTCGTAGCATGTAAGCGATGATAAGTCCTGAACTTGTTTATTTGAAAATCGTACGTTGTAACATGTAGTTGTAACATGTTTGAATGCAAATGGATTTTTATTGAACGACCCCTTGAATGCATCATTGTCCAGCATGCCAATCACAAGGGCCTTTGGTAGTGTTCCCAAAAACAGGTTTTCCTGATTAGCACTACGGGTCCCAGCGGGCACTGAGAAATTTTTTAGGCACACTCTGTCGATAGGATATTTAGCAGTCGTTGTGAGTAGGGCCTGAGCATGTCCCAATCTGACAGCCGGTGAAACCGAAACCTTTTTAACAAATAAGGACGACGCTAGTATGTTGATTTTATATGCCAAATTGTTGCTGCGCATTAGACAAAACTCATCCTTAGCCCGAGTTAATCGAATTTTAATATCAATGCCGTTCAGCATCAGTTTTTCCTGAAAAAAGATATCGCTGTGTATAGGAGATAACAATTCCACCACACTACTAGCGTTGGTAAATGCCGCCCTTTTTTTCAACCCTTGGTTTGCTCCAGCCGGATCTGCGGCATCCATATGACCCGCAGTATCCTTGTAAAATAGGCCTGCAGAGAAAAGTGATTCCAGGGTGTGCCGATCATAATTCATCAGACACTCTATGATGCCTCTGTACGGGTATGTATTTGAACTCTGTGAGATCAGACGATCCCCCAAGGATACGTCGACCTGCGAAAATATTGTAGCTCCAGGGTAATTAATTAATCCGACTGGTGCGCCGTCATCTATGTCTGTACCATCCGGTTTAGTGATCCTGAGCCTTGTGTATAAAAGCGTATTGTTTAAATCAACATAGTCTTCACCATTTCCCGCTATGAAAAATTCCAGGGGCGCGGTGTCAGCCAATGGCGAAATAGGCGGTACTTCGACGTATGTATTTTTTTCTATAGACATCTGCGTCATAGGGACTGTGAACAAATCCAACTCAGACTTGACGCATTCGTCGGACATGCCGTGTATTAACGCCATGACTAGAAGATGTTTTTTTAAATTTCTTTTAGCCAGATACTCGTGCAAATGTTGTTTACACCTCGGGTTCCTTTTGGACAATGAGCTTTTTCTCTTCTTTACTTTGCTTTTCTTACCATGTGTGTGCCTGAATCATCATCCCTGAACCATCTTGTTAAACATTATCTTGTTTGGGTCTCATGACATTGCTCACGACATCGGAAACGATGTTCTTTGCGGCTGATTTTAGGTGGGGTTTTGCTATAGCGAATCCTTTTTACAATAGCGGTAGTGCCATTCGAAAAAAAGACCTCGGAAAATACCACCTAGCCCTGCTCCGTACATAGAAGGCGTGCCATAAAAACCAGGAATCCCACCTCCCACTTGGTTTTGATAATACGCCACATAACGATGCGGGTCTATCTCGTACGGGTTGAAAGCCTTCATAGTCTCTCAAATTTTTTGAGATTGTTTCATGGGTCTGAAATGTAGTTTTGTAACCACCTTACCGTATTTAAACGGTATGATGCTATTCTGATCTGATTTCACTTCTACAGCTATATCGCTGATGTGTGATTTCGAAACACGTACGTAGTGTGCTCTGTCATACTTGATTGTGACAATATCTTTGTTTTTCCCTGATATATGTACGCATCGTAAAAGGGGTACAAAATAGTCACCCACCACCTGGTATTCTATAATGTCTGTATAGACAAAAAGAGCGTATTCACCTCCATACAGGTCGGCGGGGTATGTAGCATATGACCGCCCCAATGGATCCACCGTAATGGTTGTGTCAAAATGTTCGCTGATTTTGAAACCTAAAACAATCCTAAGCTTACCGGATATTACTATGGTTACAGGTTCGACCGAATCGACATAGACCTTATTAAAACGTCGTCATAAACAAATGTAATGCCTTGTATAATTGTATGACTGTTGATCTCTTTGATTATTTCCTGAATACTTGTGTAATAACCCGCACGTACTGCTACATCTATTCTCTGACCGGTAATATTTTTGGTCAATATGATGATTTTGTCATCCTCTTCAAAAGTCGGCCATGATCTAGGGTACTGGAATTCGATCAGCGGCACTTCCCAATCGCCCTTTAATACAATAGGTCTCGCGAGTTTGGTCCTGTACTTGGATATGGCGTTATCAGGGTATACGCTGTGTGATGCGTTACTCGGCAGGGTTACATAAAAACCCTCAACGCCCATGGTGTTGTTTTATCATGAATGAAAGTCTGGTTTCTGGAACAACTGTTTTAAAAACGATTTAAACATCTACTACGTCTTTTTCATCAACCCAAGAGTTAAATTTTTCAGGCCACCCCAACCACTTCACAAAGACCATACATCTTTTCCCCACGTTCTTCCTTTCCAAAATTTTCTCAACTTTAAACAGTTTATTACTGATTAGTTTGATCTTTTGCAATTCTTCTTCATAAAAGGTACCGTCTATTATTTCACCGTCATAATCTTTCAATTTGTAGACCGGGGGTATACGTGGGATACACTCTGATATAGTAAAGAATTCACCCGTATAGTTTTGTTCATATCCTTTTGTGAACGCGCCTCTCGCTTTAGAAATTCTTACAACGTCACCTATTTTGAATTTCAACACAGCGTTTTTCTGCTTCGCATCGTTCACACCGTACAATGCTTTAAACACTTGCTCTTCATTTTCAGAGGTAACATCGACGGGTCTTGTTCTAATGCTTCTGTGGTAACTAGCATTGTATGATTTTATTAAGGCTGGGAGTATGTCTATATACCTTTTAGAATTGACCGATGTCAGATATCGCCACATTCTACCCTTAATTGTCCTGTTGAAACGTTCAATCACACTTGCCTTTAACTCGCTACCGGTGGCAAAAATGTCCGATACCGTTTTTTTTCATTACATTTTGAAAACTTTTGTTGAAAAAAGTTTTCCCCGGTCGGTCTGCAATTTTTGAGGCACTCGGCCTTCCTTCAGAATAGTTTCAAATGCTCTAGTCACCTCGGTTCCGGTCTTGTTTTTTAAAATACGAGCCCACGCGTATTTACTAAATACATCTATACACGTTAGCATGTATTTATAACCGTCATTTTCCTTTGAATACATAGACATGTCAACAAGGTCTGCTTGGAATTGTTTGTCTATACCGTACACAGTGACTCTATTTCTCTTGTACTTTATACACGCTGGTTTGTGTAACGTGTAAGCATCCTCCCCTGATAACCAATCAGAAACTGTCCGGTTAGACAGACGAACTCCAGTATTTTTAAACACAGCGTCTTTTAACCTTGTTTTACCACCAAAGGAGCCCTCGCTGTCTGGCGTATAGTAGTGTGCTTTTAAAAGATCCGCCATGGTGTGTTGTTTTGTGAAATAATGACACAACCTGATTAGGTTACACAGCATTTATTTTCAAAACTTATACATTGTCAAGGTATTGTAAAAATTTCACACATATATCCAAATCTTTTTCAATAAGGAATGAAACCAACGTGTCCACGATGGTATAAACCTCCGTTTCAGTATTTTCATGCAGTTTAACAATACAGACATTGATTACATAAGTACACAACGTTATGATATGACCTATTCTAAAACTATGATTACACAACACGGTTTCTATGATCCTACATATAGACGTGTGATAACATTCGTCAGCGTTTACACACGAACGTACAAGGTTTGACCAAACTATAGAAATTCTTCTGGCTAGCATCATGTGTTTTTTAAGATTGTTCAAACGTTTGTAAGATGTCACATAAACGGTATTAAAATTACAACCTTCATCAGCAATAACGTTACACAACAAAGATGTTAGTTCAAATTTAACAAAATCTTTGGACGGACCAAGACCCATCTCTACAGTACTGGCTTCTCACCCCAGCTCTTTAGCGCTTCATAAATTACATCCGCGCTTTGTGAGTCAGCAAGTTTCTGGGTCATCTGATCCAACGTCACAAATATGTCGGGGTTGTCTTCTAACTCGTAGGCAAACGCCCCCACAGCACCATTGATTTTTTCAGGATGTACATGGACGCCGCATGATCCTACAACCTTTGTGATGAGGCGGTGCGTCTCTGGTTGGAAAAGCCTCTCTTTTATTGTATCCATGTTGGCCATGTAGAAATACGCCTCCGGCTCATAGAGACACGGATGCTGGGTCTGACTCGGGTGATCCACCATGCATGTAGCAATCGGCCAACGATTTTTTGGAGGATTCTGCACATGCAAACCTTTATGAGTTTAAAAGTCTGTAGTGCCGAACCATCCAATTCGTCGCCAGACCACGGATTTAAGGCCTCGCACGAATGTGCAGCAGCTGTTGGGTCCTTATCATCAGGGGTACCTACTGGTGGCGGACAAGGTATGAATGACAAATTCTGCTCCCCCAGACTTTCGGACAGTTTGTCGATCCATCCGTCACGCTCCGCCTCCTAATGAAAATGGCGCACCCTGATTTCGTTGTATCCGGCCAAAATTTCACTCCATTTAAACATTCTGTCAATCTTCTTGAAGATGTTGTGAAGTATGGACACATCTTTCCATGGGTACATCACTGTTACGTCCTGTGGCGAACCGTAAACATGGCGTTCCAAGTCAGGCTCCACACGGCCACCATTCTCATGACTACACATGACTCTGAATTCATCTCTTGACCGCCACCAAACATGTAGTAATGGTTTTGATCCAGAGCACCGGACCACGATACGTAGAAAGGTCCCGTATTTACGTCTTCAATGTTTTTCCATCCGTTATTCTTGAACAAACCCCAGTCTTTCGCATGAAACGATATACACATTTGCTCATCTGTAATAAACTCATGGTCCATGTCCACCAAGTACAATTTCACATGAAGCTCTTTCTTGTCAAAAATGTAACCACCAACACGGCCGTCGGATAACATCCATTCAAATTCTTCACATCCACCAGGGTTCTGAAGAAAATTCACCAAGGATTGAGGCCTTCTCTTTTTTGGTGCAAATGGAGCATCACAAACAACTACCCTGTTTGTAATTCGTCTCTTCATAGTCGCAGCAAGCTGAGTGGACATTCTAACAACAAGCGTTGTACTCTGTTCAGAGACAATCAGAGCCCCTTTTATTACCCTATGTCGCTGAGTTAAAGACGCACACACACACACACACACACACACACACACATATTACCACAGGCCAGAGGGGGGAGCAGTGTCAGGGGGAAATGGGAAGGGGAGGGGTGTGAGGGAGATAGAGAGACAGAGAAAGGAAAGGATATCCATCAAAACCAGTTTTTAACTGGTAAACCATCAATCATTTTGACATAAAGTATATGATACATACTACTCACATGAAATTTTAAATTCTCTTTATTTCTCCTTTTAGTTTGTAATGTTCTTATGTATTTCAAAGTGTTAGATGTTGAAAATGTTGAAGGGAAAGTGTTTTATCAAAAGATTGTCACTTTTTCAAGGTCAAACTTGTTTTTGCACAAAACAAGCTGAAAACAAGTGAGACATGCTGAAATCTTCAACTTTCTGTATTGGAAATGAAGATTCTAAGTTGTAAGAAAGAAAACGTTGTAAAAAGATTAGAATTCGCTGTCTGGAATCAACTTTTTCATGTTTTGGCCTTACACGCGCTGAAAATCACTTTAAAGCATTCCGTTTAAGGTTAAACATAATTTTACATAAACAAAAGCTAAAAACAATAAAACTTCAAATTTTCTTTAAGGATACTTCTAGAAATGATGTTCTTAAGTGTTTCACAGTGTTGGACATGCACAATTTTGATGGAAAAGTGTAGTTTTAGGAGAAAGTGTGTTTTTCAAGGTCAAACATAGTTTTACACAAAAATGGGCTAAAACACATGAATTTTTAAATTATCTTTATTTCTCCTTTTAGTTTGTGATGTTCTTATTTATTTCAAAGTGTTAGATGTTGAAAATGTTGAAGGGAAAGTGTTTTATCAAAAGATTGTCACTTTTTCAAGGTCAAATGTGTTTTTGCACAAAACATGCTGAAAACAAGTGAGACATGCTGAAATCTTCAACTTTCTATATTGGAAATGAAGTTTCTAAGTTGTAAGAAAGAAACTGTTGTAAAAAGATTAGAATTCGCTGTCTGGAATCAACTTTTTCATGTTTGGGCCTTACACGCGCTGAAAATCACTTTAAAGCACTCCGTTCAAGATCAAACATAATTTTACATAAACAAAGCTAAAAACAAATGAAACTTCAATTTTCTTTAAGGATACTGCTAGAAATGATGTTTTTTAAGTGTTTCACAGTGTTGGACATGCACAATTTTTAATGGAAACTTGTAGTTTTAGGAGAAAGTGTGTTTTTCAAGGTCAAACATAGTTTTACACAAAAAAGGCTTAAAACACATGAAATTTTAAATTTTCTTTATTTCTCCTTTTAGTTTGTGATGTTTGTATGCATTTCAAAGTGTTAGATGTTGAAAATGTTGAAGGGAAAGTGTTTTATCAAAAGATTGTCACTTTTTCAAGGTCAAACGTGTTTTTGCACAAAACAAGCTGAAAACAAGTGAGACATGCTGAAATCTTCAACTTTCTGTATTGGAAATGAAGTTTCTAAGTTGTAAGAAAGAGAACGTTGTAAAAAGATTAGAATTCGCTGTCCTGGAATCAACTTTTTCATGTTTTGGCCTTACACACGCTGAAAATCACTTTAAAGCACTCCGTTCAAGGTCAAACATAATTTTAAATAAACAAAGCTAAAAACAAATGAAACTTCACATTTTCTTTAAGGATTCTGCTAGAAATTATGTTCTTAAGTGTTTCACAGTGTTGGACATGCAAAATTTTGATGGAAAAGTGTAGTGTTAAGAGAAAGTGTGTTTTTCAAGGTCAAACATAGTTTTACACAAAAAAGGCCTAAAACACATGAAATTTTAAATTCTCTTTATTTCTCATTTTAGTTTGTGATGTTCTTAAGTGTTTCAAAGTGTTAGATGTTGAAATGTGAAGGGAAAGTGTTTTATTCAAAGATTGTCACTTTTTCAAGGTCAAACGTGTTTTTGCACAAAACAAGCTGAAAACAAGTGAGAAATGCTGAAATCTTCAACTTTCTGTATTGGAAATGAAGTTTCTAAGTTGTAAGAAAGAAACGTTGTAAAAAGATTAGTATTCGCTGTCTGGAATCTACTTTTTCATGTTTGGGCCTTACACACGCTGAAAATCACTTTAAAGCACTCCGTTCAAGTCACCATAAACAAAGCTAAAAACAATGAAAACTTCAAATTTTCTTTAAGGATACTGCTAGAAATGATGTTCTTAAGTGTTTCACAGTGTTGACATGCAAATTTTGATGGAAAGTGTAGTTTAAGCAGAAAGTGTGTTTTTCAAGGTCAAAACATAGTTTTACACAAAAAAAGGCCGAAAACAAATGGAATTTCAAATTCTCTTTATTTCTCATTTTAGTTTGTGAATGTTCTTATGTATTCAAAGTGTTAGATGTTGAAAATGTTGAAGGGAAAGTGATTTATCAAAAGATTGTCACTTTTCAAGGTCAAACGTGTTTTTGCACAAAACAAGCTGAAAACAAGTGAGACATGCTGAAATCTTCAACTTTCTGTATTGGAAATGAAGTTTCTAAGTTGTAAGAAAGAAATCGTTGTAAAAAGATTAGAATTCGCTGTCCGGAATCAACTTTTTCATGTTTTGGCCTTACACGCGCTGAAAATCACTTTAAAGCACTCCGTTCAAGTCAACCATAAACAAAGCTAAAAACAAATGAAACTTCACATTTTCTTTAAGGATACTGCTAGAAATGATGTTCTTAAGTGTTTCACAGTGTTGGACATGCAAAATTTTGATGGAAAAGTGTAGTTTTCAGGAGAAAGTGTGTTTTTCAAGGTCAAACATAGTTTTACACAAACGAGGCCTAAAACACATGAAATTTCACATTCTCTTTATTTCTCCTTTTAGTTTGGGATGTTCTTATGTATTTCAAAGTGTTAGATGTTGAAAATGTTGAAGGGAAAGTGATTTATCAAAAGATTGTCACTTTTTCAAGGTCAAACGTGTTTTTGCACAAAACAAGCTGAAAACAAGTGAGACATGCTGAAATCTTCAACTTTCTGTATTGGAAATGAAGTTTCTAAGTTGTAAGAAAGAAATGTTGTAAAAAGATTAGAATTCGCTGTCCGGAATCAACTTTTTTCATGTTTTGGCCTTACACGCGCTGAAATCACTTAAAGCACTCCGTTCAAGTCAACCATAAACAAAGCTAAAAACAAATGAAACTTCACATTTCTTTAAGGATACTGCTAGAAATGATGTTCTTAAGTGTTTCACAGTGTTGGACATGCAAAATTTTGATGGAAAAGTGTAGTTTCAGCAAAAAGTGTGTTTTCAAGGTCAAACATAGTTTTACAAAAAAAGGCCGAAAACAAATGAAATTTTCAATTCTCTTTGTTTCTCCTTTTAGTTTGTGATGTTCTTATGTATTTCAAAGTGTTAGATGTTGAAAAATGTTGAAGGGAAATGGTTTTATCAAAAGATTGTCACTTTTTCAAGGTCAAACGTGTTTTTGCACAAAACAAGCTGAAAACAAGTGAGACATGCTGAAATCTTCAACTTTCTGTATTGGAAATGAAGTTTCTAAGTTGTAAGAAAGAGAACGTTGTAAAAAGATTAGAATTCGCTGTCCGGAATCAACTTTTTCATGTTTTGGCCTTACACGCGCTGAAAATCACTTTAAAGCACTCCGTTCAAGTCAACCATAAACAAAGCTAAAAACAAATGAAACTTCACATTTTCTTTAAGGATACTGCTAGAAATGATGTTCTTAAGTGTTTCACAGTGTTGGACATGCAAAATTTTGATGGAAAAGTGTAGTTTTATGAGAAAATGTGTTTTTTTAAGGTCAAACATAGTTTTACACAAAAGAGGCCTAAAACAATGAAATTTTCAAATTCTCTTTATTTCTCCTTTTAGTTTGGGATGTTCTTATGTATTTCAAAGTGTTAGATGTTGAAAATGTTGAAGGGAAAGTGTTTTATCAAAGATTGTCACTTTTTCAAGGTCAAACGTGTTTTTGCACAAAACAAGCTGAAAACAAGTGAGACATGCTGAAATCTTCAACTTTCTGTATTGGAAATGAAGTTTCCTAAGTTGTAAGAAAGAAATCGTTGTAAAAAGATTCGAATTCGCTGTCCGGAATCAACTTTTTCATGTTTTGGCCTTACACGCGCTGTCAAATCACTTTTAATAGCACTCCGTTCAAGTCAACCCATAAACAAAGCTAAAAACAAATGAAACTTCACATTTTCTTTAAGGATACTGCTAGAAATGATGTTCTTAAGTGTTTCACAGTGTTGGACATGCAAAATTTTGATGGAAAGTGTAGTTTCAGCCAAAGTGTGTTTTTCAAGGTCAAACATAGTTTTGCTAAAAACAGGCCGAAAACAAATGAAATTTCACATTCTTTTATTTCTCCTTTTAGTTTACTGGATGTTCTTATGTATTTCAAAGTGTTAGATGTTGAAAATGTTGAAGGGAAAGTGTTTTATCAAAAGATTGTCACTTTTTCAAGGTCAAACGTGTTTTTGCACAAAACAAGCTGAAAACAAGTGAGACATGCTGAAATCTTCAACTTTCTGTATTGGAAATGAAGTTTTCTAAGTTGTAAGAAAGAGAACGTTGTAAAAAGATTAGAATTCGCTGTCCGGAATCAACTTTTTCATGTTTTGGCCTTACACGCGCTGAAAATCACTTTAAAGCACTCCGTTCAAGTCAACCATAAACAAAGCTAAAAACAAATGAAACTTCACATTTTCTTTAAGGATACTGCTAGAAATGATGTTCTTAAGTGTTTCACAGTGTTGGACATGCAAAATTTTGATGGAAAAGTGTAGTTTCAGCCAAAAGTGTGTTTTTCAAGGTCAAACATAGTTTTGCTAAAAACAGGCCGAAAACAAATGAAATTTCAAATTCTCTTTATTTCTCCTTTTAGTTTGGATGTTCTTATGTATTTCAAAGTGTTAGATGTTGAAAATGTTGAAGGGAAAGTGATTTATCCAAAGATTGTCACTTTTTCAAGGTCAAACGTGTTTTTGCACAAAACAAGCTGAAAACAAGTGAGACATGCTGAAATCTTCAACTTTCTGTATTGGAAATGAAGTTTCTAAGTTGTAAGAAAGAAATCGTTGTAAAAAGATTAGAATTCGCTGTCCGGAATCAACTTTTTCATGTTTTGGCCTTACACGCGCTGAAAATCACTTTAAAGCACTCCGTTCAAGTCAACCATAAACAAAGCTAAAAACAAATGAAACTTCACATTTTCTTTAAGGATACTGCTAGAAATGATGTTCTTAAGTGTTTCACAGTGTTGGACATGCAAAATTTTGATGGAAAAGTGTAGTTTCAGCAAAAGTGTGTTTTTCAAGGTCAAACATAGTTTTGCTAAAAACAGGCCGAAAACAAATGAAATTTCACATTCTCTTTATTTCTCCTTTTAGTTTACTATGTTCTTATGTATTTCAAAGTGTTAGATGTTGAAAATGTTGAAGGGAAATGGTTTTATCCAAAGATTGTCACTTTTTCAAGGTCAAACGTGTTTTTGCACAAAACAAGCTGAAAACAAGTGAGACATGCTGAAATCTTCAACTTTCTGTATTGGAAATGAAGTTTCTAAGTTGTAAGAAAGAAATCGTTGTAAAAAGATTAGAATTCGCTGTCCGGAATCAACTTTTTCATGTTTTGGCCTTACACGCGCTGAAAATCACTTTAAAGCACTCCGTTCAAGTCAACCATAAACAAAGCTAAAAACAAATGAAACTTCACATTTTCTTTAAGGATACTGCTAGAAATGATGTTCTTAAGTGTTTCACAGTGTTGGACATGCAAAATTTTGATGGAAAAGTGTAGTTTCAGCCAAAAGTGTGTTTTTCAAGGTCAAACATAGTTTTGCTAAAAACAGGCCGAAAACAAATGAAATTTTCAAATTCTCTTTGTTTCTCCTTTTAGTTTGGATGTTCTTATGTATTTCAAAGTGTTAGATGTTGAAAATGTTGAAGGGAAATGGTTTTATCAAAAGATTGTCACTTTTTCAAGGTCAAACGTGTTTTTGCACAAAACAAGCTGAAAACAAGTGAGACATGCTGAAATCTTCAACTTTCTGTATTGGAAATGAAGTTTCTAAGTTGTAAGAAAGAAATCGTTGTAAAAAGATTAGAATTCGCTGTCCGGAATCAACTTTTTCATGTTTTGGCCTTACACGCGCTGAAAATCACTTTAAAGCACTCCGTTCAAGTCAACCATAAACAAAGCTAAAAACAAATGAAACTTCACATTTTCTTTAAGGATACTGCTAGAAATGATGTTCTTAAGTGTTTCACAGTGTTGGACATGCAAAATTTTGATGGAAAAGTGTAGTTTCAGCCAAAAGTGTGTTTTTCAAGGTCAAACATAGTTTTGCTAAAAACAGGCCGAAAACAAATGAAATTTCACATTCTTTTTATTTCTCCTTTTAGTTTACTATGTTCTTATGTATTTCAAAGTGTTAGATGTTGAAAATGTTGAAGGGAAATGGTTTTATCCAAAGATTGTCACTTTTTCAAGGTCAAACGTGTTTTTGCACAAAACAAGCTGAAAACAAGTGAGACATGCTGAAATCTTCAACTTTCTGTATTGGAAATGAAGTTTCTAAGTTGTAAGAAAGAGAACGTTGTAAAAAGATTAGAATTCGCTGTCCGGAATCAACTTTTTCATGTTTTGGCCTTACACGCGCTGAAAATCACTTTAAAGCACTCCGTTCAAGTCAACCATAAACAAAGCTAAAAACAAATGAAACTTCACATTTTCTTTAAGGATACTGCTAGAAATGATGTTCTTAAGTGTTTCACAGTGTTGGACATGCAAAATTTTGATGGAAAAGTGTAGTTTCAGCCAAAAGTGTGTTTTTTCAAGGTCAAACATAGTTTTGCTAAAAACAGGCCGAAAACAAATGAAATTTCAAATTCTCTTTATTTCTCCTTTTAGTTTGGGATGTTCTTATGTATTTCAAAGTGTTAGATGTTGAAAATGTTGAAGGGAAAGTGTTTTATCAAAGATTGTCACTTTTTCAAGGTCAAACGTGTTTTTGCACAAAACAAGCTGAAAACAAGTGAGACATGCTGAAATCTTCAACTTTCTGTATTGGAAATGAAGTTTCTAAGTTGTAAGAAAGAAATCGTTGTAAAAAGATTAGAATTCGCTGTCCGGAATCAACTTTTTCATGTTTTGGCCTTACACGCGCTGAAAATCACTTTAAAGCACTCCGTTCAAGTCAACCATAAACAAAGCTAAAAACAAATGAAACTTCACATTTTCTTTAAGGATACTGCTAGAAATGATGTTCTTAAGTGTTTCACAGTGTTGGACATGCAAAATTTTGATGGAAAAGTGTAGTTTCAGCCAAAAGTGTGTTTTTCAAGGTCAAACATAGTTTTGCTAAAAACAGGCCGAAAACAAATGAAATTTCACATTCTTTTATTTCTCCTTTTAGTTTGCTATGTTCTTATGTATTTCAAAGTGTTAGATGTTGAAAATGTTGAAGGGAAAGTGTTTTATCCAAAGATTGTCACTTTTTCAAGGTCAAACGTGTTTTTTGCACAAAACAAGCTGAAAACAAGTGAGACATGCTGAAATCTTCAACTTTCTGTATTGGAAATGAAGTTTCTAAGTTGTAAGAAAGAAATCGTTGTAAAAAGATTAGAATTCGCTGTCCGGAATCAACTTTTTCATGTTTTGGCCTTACACGCGCTGAAAATCACTTTAAAGCACTCCGTTCAAGGTCAACCATAAACAAAGCTAAAAACAAATGAAACTTCACATTTTCTTTAAGGATACTGCTAGAAATGATGTTCTTAAGTGTTTCACAGTGTTGGACATGCAAAATTTTGATGGAAAAGTGTAGTTTCAGCCAAAAGTGTGTTTTTCAAGGTCAAACATAGTTTTGCTAAAAACAGGCCGAAAACAAATGAAATTTCACATTCTCTTTATTTCTCCTTTTAGTTTACTATGTTCTTATGTATTTCAAAGTGTTAGATGTTGAAAATGTTGAAGGGAAAGTGTTTTATCCAAAGATTGTCACTTTTTCAAGGTCAAACGTGTTTTTGCACAAAACAAGCTGAAAACAAGTGAGACATGCTGAAATCTTCAACTTTCTGTATTGGAAATGAAGTTTCTAAGTTGTAAGAAAGAAATCGTTGTAAAAAGATTAGAATTCGCTGTCCGGAATCAACTTTTTCATGTTTTGGCCTTACACGCGCTGAAAATCACTTTAAAGCACTCCGTTCAAGTCAACCATAAACAAAGCTAAAAACAAATGAAACTTCACATTTTCTTTAAGGATACTGCTAGAAATGATGTTCTTAAGTGTTTCACAGTGTTGGACATGCAAAATTTTGATGGAAAAGTGTAGTTTCAGCCAAAAGTGTGTTTTTCAAGGTCAAACATAGTTTTGCTAAAAACAGGCCGAAAACAAATGAAATTTCAAATTCTCTTTTTTTCTCCTTTTAGTTTGGGATGTTCTATGTATTTCAAAGTGTTAGATGTTGAAAATGTTGAAGGGAAAGTGTTTTATCCAAAGATTGTCACTTTTTCAAGGTCAAACGTGTTTTTGCACAAAACAAGCTGAAAACAAGTGAGACATGCTGAAATCTTCAACTTTCTGTATTGGAAATGAAGTTTCTAAGTTGTAAGAAAGAAATCGTTGTAAAAAGATTCGAATTCGCTGTCCGGAATCAACTTTTTCATGTTTTGGCCTTACACGCGCTGAAAATCACTTTAAAGCACTCCGTTCAAGTCAACCATAAACAAAGCTAAAACAAATGAAACTTCACATTTTCTTTAAGGATACTGCTAGAAATGATGTTCTTAAGTGTTTCACAGTGTTGGACATGCAAAATTTTGATGGAAAAGTGTAGTTTCAGCCAAAAGTGTGTTTTTCAAGGTCAAACATAGTTTTGCTAAAAACAGGCCGAAAACAAATGAAATTTCACATTCTCTTTATTTCTCCTTTTAGTTTACTATGTTCTTATGTATTTCAAAGTGTTAGATGTTGAAAATGTTGAAGGGAAATGGTTTTATCCAAAGATTGTCACTTTTTCAAGGTCAAACGTGTTTTTGCACAAAACAAGCTGAAAACAAGTGAGACATGCTGAAATCTTCAACTTTCTGTATTGGAAATGAAGTTTCTAAGTTGTAAGAAAGAAATCGTTGTAAAAAGATTCGAATTCGCTGTCCGGAATCAACTTTTTCATGTTTTGGCCTTACACGCGCTGAAAATCACTTTAAAGCACTCCGTTCAAGTCAACCATAAACAAAGCTAAAAACAAATGAAACTTCACATTTTCTTTAAGGATACTGCTAGAAATGATGTTCTTAAGTGTTTCACAGTGTTGGACATGCAAAATTTTGATGGAAAAGTGTAGTTTCAGCCAAAAGTGTGTTTTTCAAGGTCAAACATAGTTTTGCTAAAAACAGGCCGAAAACAAATGAAATTTCAAATTCTCTTTTTTTCTCCTTTTAGTTTAGGATGTTCTTATGTATTTCAAAGTGTTAGATGTTGAAAATGTTGAAGGGAAATGGTTTTATCCAAAGATTGTCACTTTTTCAAGGTCAAACGTGTTTTTGCACAAAACAAGCTGAAAACAAGTGAGACATGCTGAAATCTTCAACTTTCTGTATTGGAAATGAAGTTTCTAAGTTGTAAGAAAGAAATCGTTGTAAAAAGATTCGAATTCGCTGTCCGGAATCAACTTTTTCATGTTTTGGCCTTACACGCGCTGAAAATCACTTTAAAGCACTCCGTTCAAGTCAACCATAAACAAAGCTAAAAACAAATGAAACTTCACATTTTCTTTAAGGATACTGCTAGAAATGATGTTCTTAAGTGTTTCACAGTGTTGGACATGCAAAATTTTGATGGAAAAGTGTAGTTTCAGCCAAAAGTGTGTTTTTCAAGGTCAACATAGTTTTGCTAAAAACAGGCCGAAAACAAATGAAATTTCAAATTCTCTTTGTTTTCTCCTTTTAGTTTGGGATGTTCTTATGTATTTCAAAGTGTTAGATGTTGAAAATGTTGAAGGGAAATGGTTTTATCCAAAGATTGTCACTTTTTCAAGGTCAAACGTGTTTTTGCACAAAACAAGCTGAAAACAAGTGAGACATGCTGAAATCTTCAACTTTCTGTATTGGAAATGAAGTTTCTAAGTTGTAAGAAAGAAATCGTTGTAAAAAGATTAGAATTCGCTGTCCGGAATCAACTTTTTCATGTTTTGGCCTTACACGCGCTGAAAATCACTTTAAAGCACTCCGTTCAAGTCAACCATAAACAAAGCTAAAAACAAATGAAACTTCACATTTTCTTTAAGGATACTGCTAGAAATGATGTTCTTAAGTGTTTCACAGTGTTGGACATGCAAAATTTTGATGGAAAAGTGTAGTTTCAGCCAAAAGTGTGTTTTTCAAGGTCAAACATAGTTTTGCTAAAAACAGGCCGAAAACAAATGAAATTTCAAATTCTCTTTGTTTCTCCTTTTAGTTTGGGATGTTCTTATGTATTTCAAAGTGTTAGATGTTGAAAATGTTGAAGGGAAATGGTTTTATCCAAAGATTGTCACTTTTTCAAGGTCAAACGTGTTTTTGCACAAAACAAGCTGAAAACAAGTGAGACATGCTGAAATCTTCAACTTTCTGTATTGGAAATGAAGTTTCTAAGTTGTAAGAAAGAAATCGTTGTAAAAAGATTCGAATTCGCTGTCCGGAATCAACTTTTTCATGTTTTGGCCTTACACGCGCTGAAAATCACTTTAAAGCACTCCGTTCAAGTCAACCATAAACAAAGCTAAAAACAAATGAAACTTCACATTTTCTTTAAGGATACTGCTAGAAATGATGTTCTTAAGTGTTTCACAGTGTTGGACATGCAAAATTTGATGGAAAAGTGTAGTTTCAGCCAAAAGTGTGTTTTTCAAGGTCAAACATAGTTTTGCTAAAAACAGGCCGAAAACAAATGAAATTTCAAATTCTCTTTGTTTCTCCTTTTAGTTTGGGATGTTCTTATGTATTTCAAAGTGTTAGATGTTGAAAATGTTGAAGGGAAATGGTTTTATCCAAAGATTGTCACTTTTTCAAGGTCAAACGTGTTTTTGCACAAAACAAGCTGAAAACAAGTGAGACATGCTGAAATCTTCAACTTTCTGTATTGGAAATGAAGTTTCTAAGTTGTAAGAAAGAAATCGTTGTAAAAGATTCGAATTCGCTGTCCGGAATCAACTTTTTCATGTTTTGGCCTTACACGCGCTGAAAATCACTTTAAAGCACTCCGTTCAAGTCAACCATAAACAAAGCTAAAAACAAATGAAACTTCACATTTTCTTTAAGGATACTGCTAGAAATGATGTTCTTAAGTGTTTCACAGTGTTGGACATGCAAAATTTTGATGGAAAAGTGTAGTTTCAGCCAAAAGTGTGTTTTTCAAGGTCAAACATAGTTTTGCTAAAAACAGGCCGAAAACAAATGAAATTTCAAATCTCTTTGTTTCTCCTTTTAGTTTGGATGTTCTTATGTATTTCAAAGTGTTAGATGTTGAAAATGTTGAAGGGAAATGGTTTTATCCAAAGATTGTCACTTTTTCAAGGTCAAACGTGTTTTTGCACAAAACAAGCTGAAAACAAGTGAGACATGCTGAAATCTTCAACTTTCTGTATTGGAAATGAAGTTTCTAAGTTGTAAGAAAGAAATCGTTGTAAAAAGATTCGAATTCGCTGTCCGGAATCAACTTTTTCATGTTTTGGCCTTACACGCGCTGAAAATCACTTTAAAGCACTCCGTTCAAGTCAACCATAAACAAAGCTAAAAACAAATGAAACTTCACATTTTCTTTAAGGATACTGCTAGAAATGATGTTCTTAAGTGTTTCACAGTGTTGGACATGCAAAATTTTGATGGAAAAGTGTAGTTTCAGCCAAAAGTGTGTTTTTCAAGGTCAAACATAGTTTTGCTAAAAACAGGCCGAAAACAAATGAAATTTCAAATTCTCTTTGTTTCTCCTTTTAGTTTGGGATGTTCTTATGTATTTCAAAGTGTTAGATGTTGAAAATGTTGAAGGGAAATGGTTTTATCCAAAGATTGTCACTTTTTCAAGGTCAAACGTGTTTTTGCACAAAACAAGCTGAAAACAAGTGAGACATGCTGAAATCTTCAACTTTCTGTATTGGAAATGAAGTTTCTAAGTTGTAAGAAAGAAATCGTTGTAAAAGATTCGAATTCGCTGTCCGGAATCAACTTTTTCATGTTTTGGCCTTACACGCGCTGAAAATCACTTTAAAGCACTCCGTTCAAGTCAACCATAAACAAAGCTAAAAACAAATGAAACTTCACATTTTCTTTAAGGATACTGCTAGAAATGATGTTCTTAAGTGTTTCACAGTGTTGGACATGCAAAATTTTGATGGAAAAGTGTAGTTTCAGCCAAAAGTGTGTTTTTCAAGGTCAAACATAGTTTTGCTAAAAACAGGCCGAAAACAAATGAAATTTCAAATTCTCTTTGTTTCTCCTTTTAGTTTGGGATGTTCTTATGTATTTCAAAGTGTTAGATGTTGAAAATGTTGAAGGGAAATGGTTTTATCCAAAGATTGTCACTTTTTCAAGGTCAAACGTGTTTTTGCACAAAACAAGCTGAAAACAAGTGAGACATGCTGAAATCTTCAACTTTCTGTATTGGAAATGAAGTTTCTAAGTTGTAAGAAAGAAATCGTTGTAAAAAGATTCGAATTCGCTGTCCGGAATCAACTTTTTCATGTTTTGGCCTTACACGCGCTGAAAATCACTTTAAAGCACTCCGTTCAAGTCAACCATAAACAAAGCTAAAAACAAATGAAACTTCACATTTTCTTTAAGGATACTGCTAGAAATGATGTTCTTAAGTGTTTCACAGTGTTGGACATGCAAAATTTTGATGGAAAAGTGTAGTTTCAGCCAAAAGTGTGTTTTTCAAGGTCAAACATAGTTTTGCTAAAAACAGGCCGAAAACAAATGAAATTTCAAATTCTCTTTGTTTCTCCTTTTAGTTTGGGATGTTTCTATGTATTTCAAAGTGTTAGATGTTGAAAATGTTGAAGGGAAATGGTTTTATCCAAAGATTGTCACTTTTTCAAGGTCAAACGTGTTTTTGCACAAAACAAGCTGAAAACAAGTGAGACATGCTGAAATCTTCAACTTTCTGTATTGGAAATGAAGTTTCTAAGTTGTAAGAAAGAAATCGTTGTAAAAAGATTCGAATTCGCTGTCCGGAATCAACTTTTTCATGTTTTGGCCTTACACGCGCTGAAAATCACTTTTAAAGCACTCCGTTCAAGTCAACCATAAACAAAGCTAAAAACAAATGAAACTTCACATTTTCTTTAAGGATACTGCTAGAAATGATGTTCTTAAGTGTTTCACAGTGTTGGACATGCAAAATTTTGATGGAAAAGTGTAGTTTCAGCCAAAAGTGTGTTTTTTCAAGGTCAAACATAGTTTTGCTAAAAACAGGCCGAAAACAAATGAAATTTCAAATTCTCTTTGTTTCTCCTTTTAGTTTGGGATGTTCTTATGTATTTCAAAGTGTTAGATGTTGAAAATGTTGAAGGGAAATGGTTTTATCCAAAGATTGTCACTTTTTCAAGGTCAAACGTGTTTTTGCACAAAACAAGCTGAAAACAAGTGAGACATGCTGAAATCTTCACTTTCTGTATTGGAAATGAAGTGTCTAAGTTGTAAGAAAGAAATCGTTGTAAAAAGATTCGAATTCGCTGTCCGGAATCAACTTTTTCATGTTTTGGCCTTACACGCGCTGAAATCACTTTAAAGCACTCCGTTCAAGTCAACCATAAACAAAGCTAAAAACAAATGAAAACTTCACATTTTCTTTAAGGATACTGCTAGAAATGATGTTCTTAAGTGTTTCACAGTGTTGGACATGCAAAATTTTGATGGAAAGTGTAGTTTCAGCCAAAAGTGTGTTTTTCAAGGTCAAACATAGTTTTGCTAAAAACAGGCCGAAAACAAATGAAATTTCAAATTCTCTTTGTTTCTCCTTTTAGTTTGGGATGTTCTTATGTATTTCAAAGTGTTTAGATGTTGAAAATGTTGAAGGGAAATGGTTTTATCCAAAGATTGTCACTTTTTCAAGGTCAAACGTGTTTTTGCACAAAACAAGCTGAAACAAGTGAGACATGCTGAAATCTTCAACTTTCTGTATTGGAAATGAAGTTTCTAAGTTGTAAGAAAGAAATCGTTGTAAAAAGATTCGAATTCGCTGTCCGGAATCACTTTTTCATGTTTTGGCCTTACACGCGCTGAAAATCACTTTAAAGCACTCCGTTCAAGTCAACCATAAACAAAGCTAAAACAAATGAAACTTCACATTTTCTTTAAGGATACTGCTAGAAATGAGTTCTTAAGTGTTTCACAGTGTTGGACATGCAAAATTTTGATGGAAAAGTGTAGTTTCAGCCAAAAGTGTTTGTTTTTCAAGGTCCAAACATAGTTTTGCTAAAACAGGCCGAAAACAAATGACATTTCAAATTCTCTTG
>NW_021629777.1:80000-102042 GCF_900700375.1 Denticeps clupeoides | reverse complement strand
ACAACCGACACATTATATTTTAATCTGATTACACTGAAATGCAAAATAATTTCTGTTATTTAAAACAGGAAACCAAAAATAATTATGTGTAAAAATACTGATTTATTTAAAGCGCTTTAATAGTTTAAATTCTTACTGTTGCATTATTAACAATGCAGCATTTTATTAAATGTATTCACAAGTAATTTTGTAACATAATTTCTCTATATAATAATAATAATAATAATAATAATAATAATAATAATAAAAAGACCTTTATTTTTTTGTGTTATTTTATAAGTAATCATTGAAAAAATAAAAAACAGCAATAATAGTAATCAGAAAGAAATAGAATAATATTTTATCATTCTTTGGTAGCCTTTTTTTTTTTATTTGGTACTTTTCCAGATCTGCGTTGATGTCATCGAGTTCATCTTCTAAACTGGAGCATCACCTCTTCTGACGCTCGCTTCCGTCAGTGCATCCACCGTCGGCCGGCGCAGCCGCCATGGTGAACTCTCGATGACCCTGCATGGATGTTGCGGTGGCCTGGAGACTCGCGTCTGATTGGTGGAGGTTTATTTGGGATTATTTAGAGCCAGGAACGCAGGAACCATCTGGATAGTGGTGTTAGTGCCCCGAGTGTGTGAGATTCTGGGAGAGAGACACACCTCAGGACACACACACACACACACACACAGAGACACATCTTCGTTAGAACATTCAAACAACAAACCCATACAGCAGTCTTCACCTGTACCGCACAAAATGCAGATTTCCTTCTCAGAAGCATCACATGAAGGTGTCTGTCCTAATGAAGAACAACATTCACATTCGGTTTTATCACAACTGAAGATGTGACCTTCGATGCTAACCTGTTGATAGAAGAGCATCTAAGTGGAAGAATCTAAGGAGCAACTAGGTCAACATTTTGTTCTAGATGACTACATGTGAGAAGGAAAAAACTGGACCATAGAGCAACAAAAAACAATAAAAATGATGCAGACAGTTGGCTGCATGAGGCAATGATGTTCTGGACAATGTCCTGCTGGGATGCCTTGACTTCTGCATCCATGTGGATATTACTTGGACATGGCCCACCTACTTTAACATTGTTGTAGACCAACTACAACAATTTACGGTAACAGTGTTCCCTAATTTCTGCCTGACAATTCACTCAGGAGGTTTCAGAGGTTCCACAGATCCCACAGTAATCTGGCCCATGGAGGATCTTGGACATCTTCAGGTCATGCTCTGATGGCTGAATCCACACAGTGATGCTGAGTGAAGAGAAGAAAGAAGAAGAAGAGAAAGTGAAGTGATTGTCACATGTGATACACAGCAGCACAGCACACGGTGCACACAGTGAAATGGTCCTCTGCATTAACCCATCACCCTGAGTGAGCACGTGGGCAGCCATGACAGGCAGCCCGGGGGAGCAGTGTGTGGGGACGGTGAGCTTGTCTCAGTGGCACCTTGCCGGTTCGGGATTCGAACCGGCAACCTTCTGATTACGGGGCCCCTTCCTTAACCGCTAGGCCACCACTGCCCCCGCTACGCCACCATTGCCCCGCCACTGAGTGTGACGTTGTTCTCGGATCTTCTAGTTAGATATTCGGATCCTTGTCTGGCAGCTTCTCTCAATCCTCTCCACGCACTAACGAACTTTAATTTGACGAAGTCGCGCGATGCTGGCAACGCTGGTGGGGATTAAAGGGGTGGGCCGTTCCTGTCCCACTACCCTTCCCCTGACCCCTCGGAAGCCATCTCTGTCACCCCTCAAACTGTTCACCATTCTTTCGGATCGCCAGTTCCCCCTGAGCGGCCGTCCAGTCAGAAACGCGGCTGCCCGGAAATTGTTTGTGTTCACGAATTACCTTCGTTCTAATTTCCCGTTCCGATTTACGGGCGCGACCCCCGCCCCACCGTATCAATGCGACGTTCCCTTTTTTCCGCTCGTTCCCCGTCCTCTTGACCTATTTCACAGGCGAATTCCAGCCCAGTTCCTCGGGGAACAGGGACGGCGGGGCTCGGGCGGCCGAGACCAGCTTTGGGCGGGGGATTGACTCCGGTCCCCCCCGCCAAGCATTTGGTGGCACTCCGGTAATCGTCATGAGCCTGGCACCGGCCGAGCCGTTTAGATCCATGCCTCTTAACCAGGGCTAAAGAAGAGCAACATCTGTTCAAACGGATGAGGGCGCGGCGGGAGGGGCGGGGCCGGGCTGATGGAGGGATTAGACTAATAACTAAACTTTATTTGCGCAGCGCCTTTTCCGCGCCACATTTGCCGAGCGGAATGCACGGACGAGCGGAGAGAGTCGTGGAGGAAAAAAGCTTTCTCTGCATCTCCCGCTGTGGACCTCTGACCCTTGGCCTGAACTGGCACCGGAGCGGGTCGCTGTCAGTGCAGGGGTTCCATTTGGGATAATGCTGCCATCGCCAATCATACCTCACCCGCCAATCCAGATAATCCCAAATTTCTCTGAAAGGGTTGTGGGGGCAGGAGTTCACAGCGTCACCTGCTGAAAGTGGAGCGTTTTAGAAATTTATATATTTTTAAATACAACAACAAAGCATTTTAAAAGCGGCCTGCCGGTGAAAGTTGCGTAGACTTTTCTCCTCCTGGAAATCCACCGAACGCCGTTTCCAAATGGACTCTGTCTCTGGCGCAGAAATATAATGATTACAGACGCTGTAATGGCCACGGAGATTACAGCCCCTACAGAGAACCACATGATTACAGGTAATGAGATGCATTGTCAAGTCAGGGCTTAACGTATGCAGAGGAAATGAGCACGTACACACACACGCACACGCACACACCACACACACACCACACACACACACACACACACACACACACACATACACACACACACGTACACTCAGAGCTGCAAACGGCATGTTGAGGAGCTAAACGCTTTGGACATGGAATGCGTGCAGTGATTGGCTGAAAAAGATGAGAAGCCTGTGTGTGTTTGTGTTGTGTGTGTGTGTGTGTGTGGGCCATGTGTACCTTCTATCGAATTACACAAAAAAAGTGGAATGTAACAGTTACATAAAAAAACTTGGGAATTTAGTGTAACTGCACCCGTCAGAAAATGTGGATTGATACTAATAATAGTGAAAATACATGGAAAATATTTCTATTAAGTATTTCTATTAAAAACAATTAATTACAGAAAAAAAAATTAAAAAACAAAGTAAATTACTGCAAATTACTACTAAGGCTGTCTGCCTTCTCTAATTATATTATCAATCAAAGTATTAAGGGCACTCATTTCATCATTATTGTTTCATAAGATGTACATAAGTAAAAGCAAATCTAGCAATATTCTAATCACTGAAACACACACACACACACACACACACACACACACACATATATATATATAAGCAGTGAAGCAGTTATTTAATCGACATTAAATAACATTAAATAATTAAACTCCAAAATGAGCATTAATGTGTTTATCTTTCTCATTTTAGTCCAGTAAAACAAATCCATTATCGTACACTCTCATACACACACACACACACACACACACCACCACATATATATATATAAACAGTGAAATTTTCACGTATATTCATCATGTCAGTTTTATCGACATTAAATAACATTAAATAATTAAACTCCAAAATGAGCATTAATGTGTTTATCTTTCTCATTTTATTCCAGTAAAACAAATCCATTATCGTACACTCTCATGCACACACACACACTTAAACACACAAACCTCACTGCACCACATATGACTGATGAACAAGTAATAAAACACTCAGATGTTCCGCTGTCCAGTTATTTATTTATCTGTACGGACTGTATTTTTAGAAGCTTTCATTTTCACGTATTACTTTTTCCGTGGCTGATAAAGTGCTATTTGAAGCTTTTAGATGGTTTTTGAGTCCGATGTCATGACGGAAAATAAATGCATTTTCCATTTGGGGGAAAGCCATGTCCTGCGCAACGGCCAAATGCTTTTACTAACCACGGACCGGCCGGCCGGAGCGTTCGCAGACAAACGGAATCTGTGTGTTTCTCTCGTTCTCCTTCGTCGCATCGAGAATGTTTTCTGCAAAGCACAGCATCACAACACAGAAACTATGAACTTACTTCATATTTTTGAAAATGTTGCTCGCCTCGCTCGGGTTTTATGGCTCTCGGAACGACAGACGTTCTGCACCGAGACGCCACCGAAGACCGCAGGACCGTCCAGAATGAGAGAAAAAGGGAGAGAAAAGGTGAGACGAAATGAGATTACATCTTGCAAAAGCACGAGGGTCAAAAGTTCAAGCTAGCAAAAAATTTCCTCCGAAGCGACCACATTTGTATGGCGGCCCCGCCCACGTTTCTGAAGCCCCATAACCCACATTCCCACGTGGCGGCGGTGAGAATGTGGGGCAGTCTCATCACAGGTCAGCAGTGGGGGGTCCGGCGGGCCGCAGCGCCGGGGCCAGCCAGCAGGGGGCAGTGCCGAGGCGGCCGCACAATGGCGCCGTTGTTTCCAGCTCGGGCTGCCGGCGGGAAGGCTGCTCCGCCCGACGTGTGTTCTGTGCTTCAGCGGGCGGGGCCGGGCGGTGCTGAGGCATGGGGGCGTGTGTGTTAACAAAGAGCGACAAGGGTACGAATCGGCACAAACAGAAGAAGACTCAACGACCCACACAAACAAGCACAAAATCACACACACACACTCACACACACACACACACACACATTCGGAGTAAAGGACACATTCATCACAATGCACAGAGACACACACACAGCATCAGTCAGGGCGAACAAAAAGCACAATCACCCACAATCCCCTCTGCCTCCCGCAGCTCAGCGCTCCTGAGCTCTCTGAGAAACATTTGACTTTTTGTTCCTCGCCACGCCGTCCCTCGCTCTTTCTCTCTCTGTCGGTCCATCCCTCGCTCCGGGGGCTTAATGCTGCATCAATGCCGCCGCGGGGGACCGGCACCGGCTGAGCGTAAACTCTATCTGCCCCGTACTGGCCACTCCTCCGCCCATCATCCCTCTCTTTCATGCGCCCTTTCCTTCCCTCCGTCCATCCATCCATCACTCTGACCGAGAGAGATGGAGAACACACACACACACACACACACAGAGGATTAGAGCTGATCCTTGGGAGGTAGATTGGTGTCAGAGACGGAGCTGTAAGTCAGGGGAACGAAAGAAGAACCTCTTTTCACACCAGATACCTTCACAGCAAGAAGCTGGACAAAAGGCCACAGGTTCTACACACACACACACACATTCAGGAGGTGCAAATTCATTGCACCTCCACTAGGTGGAGAAAAGTTTAATATTTCTGCACCCAACAGTGTCAGGAAGAACCTGGGTCCATCTTTTGCATCAGGTGTGGGGTCTGGGTCATGTTGACCAGCATTCACTGCATTTTCTCATCTTTCCATCTAATGTACAGGCCGACCTTCTGGTTTCCTGTCTTCTGGAGAGGAGGGTCACTCTGAACACCCCACACCAGCCACAATGGGAGCTGAAGATCCACGTCCATCAGCAGACCTCCATGATAAAGATCAGGGGCATGCGCAGGTGTCCCAGTGACGTCCACAGCTTCCTCTGCCTGGATCAGAACTTTGTAGGAATGAACTTTGAAGGCGTGTCCAGCCTGGTTCTCCTTTTTCACACAGCTTCATGTGGCCGTTTGCAGTTTGAAGGTTCAAAGCGAAGAGCATGACGGGAGCATGATGGGTCGCGCCCATCGATCACGACATCTCCAGATATGTAAATAGGAGGTTTAATTGTCCGTGGACCGTGATGGAGGAGCCGATGAATAAATTAATCCAATACCGAGCTGTGCAGCATACTGAACAGATTAGTGTGACGGGGCCATCAGTGTGTGTGTGTGTGTGTGCACATGCTGTCTATGTTGTGCATGCTTGTGTTTTCTGCAGGGCTTGTTAATGTCACCACCACCCAAAGACGCTCGGACCATCAATCGATACGTGGCCTTGGCTTTCATCTCCACTAATAACAGTCTATTAAATACCAGGCTGTAATGTGCGTGTGTGTGTGTGTGTGTGTGTTCATTAACCAGAACTGTCATTCTCTCTCGTCATCGTCTGCGTGCACAACTTCACAACCTTTGATTTTGTGAGCCTCTCTGATCCATCTGTCCAGTCGTCTCCCCTGTCCCCGCGCCCGTCTGTCTGTCTTTCTCTGCAGAAAGTGAGATTTCAGCTGAACCTGCGCTTTACAGTGAGTTGGTCTGCAGGGTGTGTGTGTGTTTGCGTTGTGTGTTGCAGTGTGTGTGTGTGTGTGTCTGTGTCATGTGTGTTTGTGTGTTTAGCCCGTGTGGAATGTCTCCGGTTCAGTATAAATAAACCGCCGCTCGGCCTGAGAGACTGTAGATAAATAACCGCGGCGGCGGCGGCTCGCCTCGTGTTCTTTTTCTGGCCTGATTAAGAGTGCAGGACGGGACGTTAGACGGAGGCCATTACGGCCTGAGCAGAAGCTGCCCGTAATCCTCAGAAAATAATCGCCGGCGTGTTGTGGTGGGCCAAGCGCCAGTTAATAAACGTACAGAAGCTTGTGCTGTGCTCGTTTCAGCTCAGCTCCATGGCATGTTATGTTGCGTCACGTTACGGTGCAGTATTTTACGATGCAGTACGATACGTTATGCTAATAACGTGTACGGTGCAGTATGGTTGGGTACAGAACCATACAGTATGGAATGATGTGGTACATACACATATGCTACGTTACGGGGTAGTACGGTACAATGTGGTGCATTATGGGGCCCCTGGAGTAACGTATGATGTGGTATGGTTGCAGTACATCAGAATATTGTGTGGTATGGTGTGGTGTGGTATGTGGTATGATAGGGTGTGGTACGGTACAATGTGGTACGGTGCAGAACGTTATGGTACATAACCATATGGTATGGTGTGGTTCTGTGTGGTACAGTGCAGAACGTTTTGGTACATAACTGTACCTTACGATGTGGTATGGTGCAGTACATTATAGTAAGGGTACAGTGCGGTATGGTGTGGTATGTTGTGGTATGGCGTGGTACGGTACAATGTGGTACGGTGCAGAACGTTATGGTACATAACCGTACGGTACGGTGTGGTACGGTGTGGTACTGTGTGGTGCGGTGCAGAATGTTATGGTACATAACTGTACCGTATGATGTGGTATGGTGCACTACATTATAGTAAGGTACAGTACGGTATGTGTGGTACGATATGTACGGTACAATGTGGTATGATGCCATACGGTATGTAAGTGACAGTGCGGTATGGTATGATGCAGGTATGTGCAGTATGGTTGGTTTAATACCATATGGTATGGTGTGTAACGGTACGATACGGTGTGGTACGGTGCAGTGTGGTGGAGTATGGGGTGGTGGAGTACCTTACGATGTGGTATAGTGCAGTACATTATAGTAAGGTACAGTGCGGTATGGTGTAGTATGGTATGGTGCATAACCATATGGTACAGTGTGGTACTGTGTGGTACGGTGCAAAACGTTATGGTACATAACCGTACAGTACGGTGTGGTACAGTGCTGAACGTTATGATACATAACGGTGGAGTATGGGGCGGTGGAGTACCTTACGTTGAGGTAGAGTGCAGTACATTATAGTAAGTACAGTGCGGTATGATGTGGTATGGTGTAGTATGGTACTGTACGGTACAATGTGGTATGGTATGTACGGTATGTAAGTGAGAGTGCGGTATGGCGTGGTACAGTATGATGTGGTATGGTATGGTTTAATACGATACGATATGGTGTGGTACAGTACGGTACAGTACGGTACGATACGACATGATATGTTACGGTATGTTGGTCATGCGATGCTCCACTGCCGTCACAGTGCAGCAGGAGAACGTTCTCGCCGCGTAGCTCCATATGACTTCAAAGCAACGGACAACTTGCTGAGTCACACAAAGAGTGGCAATAAAAACCCACAGAAAGATCCGGAACCGGCACAGCGACAGCAGCGGCACGCGGGCGCAGAGGCGTCACTCAAACACACGCTGCCTCCACTGGCTGCTGGGAACCAATCAGGAGCCACACAATCCTGCTCGCAAACATCTCAGATTTCATTTTAATGTGACACAATAAAACTATTTTCATTTGAAATGATTATTATTTTGGAAGATCCCGGTACATTCGACTCTCACCTTTCAGATGGGTGCATCGCTAAGGTAGCATCGTCTACAGAATGACTCTGAAACAAAGTTCTCCTGGTGTCACGTGACACCACCGGGTTGGGGTTGTAAGTCCACCAGCTTCTACTCGTTCTACTCAGATCTCCCGACACTGTGCCGCATTCGTCCCCGTTCTCCGCCCCCACACAGCATTTTCCGTCCTGCGGAGCGTCCCCCCTCCGACGGCTGCTTTCAGGCCGGCATTGGGACAATGAGGGAGGCAGAGCGGGAAGAAAAAGCTCTCAGAAACGGGCCCGGCGGAGAGAGAGAGAGAGCGAGGTGGAGGGATTGATTGGTAAAGAGAGATCAAATCAGACAAGGTACTTCATGGACAATTAGACCGGGAAAAGCTAAGGATACGAATCCAAAGAAAGTGTAACCCATCACAACACACACACACACACACACACACACACCACACACACACACCAGTCCCTTTGGAGATGAAAGGCTGCATTAAGGTCCGTATCCGTCCCACTCCTGGAGAACCTGAAGTGGTTTAGTCTCCATGGAAACCTTCCCCTTTTTGTTCTCCACTGACTCACCTGACTGACCTGAGAACAGCGCAGTCGTTGCTGTGAGCAACGTACACAGGGCCCTCAACAAACACCCATGGGGTCACCCGGGGTCAGCTGACCAGACATTCTCCTCCCCTCAACATTACTTTCAGAACAAAATATTTCATCCGTAATGCCTCTAAGACAACAAGGTTATAACATATAAATAACAGCGGGTTATTATTATAACTTACTTCAACAAACTTGTAACTAGTATCTTATGGTAAACATGGTAGCCTAGTGGGTAACGCACTTGCCTATGAACCAGAAGACTACAGAGTCACAGGTTCAAATCCCACTTACTACCATTGTGTCCCTGAGCAAGACACTCCAGGGGGGGACTGTCCCTGTAACTACTGATTGTAAGTCTCTCTGGATAAGAGCGTCTGATAAATCCTGGAAATGTAAATGTATTTCATGGTCTCATTCCTGCTCTTTCTGGTTGCACAGGCATGGTTTTACTTCCAAACATCTCATGCAACTACAATACTCATCCGATCATGTCAATGAAGCGGATCCTCCTCCTTTATCTTCTACTCTGTATTGTGGTGTACTGTACTCTGTACTCTTGAGAAGCTGATGACACTGTTGGCCTGATGGCTACATGTTCAGAAAACATGACAAACCACCTGCGGAGTGACGTCAGATGCAGGATTTTGCTTATGAGATGACGTGGGCGTCATGTGGAAGAGCAGACATTAGGTGAATGGTCTGTTACATGGACTATATAACTGTGACTGCAGCTGCATGGAGTAAAGACCCACAGCAAACGTAAGAATTACAGCAGTGACCAGCAGGAAAAATTTTGCTGCAGAGACCAGGGTTGAGAGCGGATTATGGTGTCGGGGTTAAATAGGAGCATTTTTAACTCTCCGTGTGCTAAATAATCTATAATTGGGCGGGTCATAATGACATAATTATATTAACCCCATCGTCTTAATGCCCATCAAAATTAAATTAAAAACACAGGCATTTCAAGAACCTCCTGATAATAATGTTGGGGTCACGTAGCATGTGATGGTGAAGAAAGCCCTGGAAGCAGGGTATGAATGAGTAAAAGGGCAATGTAGCGACCTGCCCAACGTCGTCTCTAATAAAAACCACGGTGTTCTGTCCACAGATTAAAGTCTGAAAAGAAACTGGAATAAAGCTGCAATCAGCAGCAAACAAGAAGATTTCTGCATTTAATCCTTCAGCTGCAGCAGATCAATTTATTTTACTGCAGGTCGATGCAGGTTTCTGTCTCTCTCACTCACACACACACACACATTGAGGCATGTTAGTTGCAGCTAAATGAGGACCTAGTGTAAGAACTGTGAACATAAGTATCATAAATAAATGGTGGAGTGCAGCTGCTGCAGTGGTTGCAGGTTCGAGTCCCGAACCGCCAATGTGCCACTGAGGCCACCTCGACCAAGGTACCGTCCCAGCACACTGCTCCCCGCTGCATTTCATGGGTAGCCACGGTGTCACCTGGTGGGAAGGAAAGGCTCGAAAATGTGTAATTTCTAATTCTTTTTGGGGTCAGTGGTGGCCTAGTGATTAAGGACTTAACCACAATCACAAGGTTGCCGGATCGAATCCTGATCCGCCAAGGTGCCACTGAGGTGCCACTGAGCAAAGCACCGTCCCCACACACTGCTCCCCGGGCGCCTGTCATGGCTGCCCACTGCCCACCAAGGCTGATGGGTTAAAAGCAGAGGAGACATTTCGTTGTGTCACCGTGTGCTGTGTTGCTGTGTATCACAATGACAATCTTATTGTCATGATCCGGTCCGGAAGGGGAGTTTCACTTTTGTCCTGTGTAATGTTACCTAATCGTGTTCACCCGTTTCTGATTGTATAAAGCTGCCCTGTTCGTGTCTGTGTCACCGTCAGGTCATTGTTACATGTTGTGTGGGGGTGGGGTGGTATTGGGGTGGTAGTGGCCTAGTGGGTAACACACTCGCCTATGAACCAGGAGACCCAGGTTCAAACTCCACTTACTACCATTGTGTCCCTGAGCAAGACACTTAACCCTGAGTGTGTCCAGGGGGGGACTGTCCCTGTAACTACTGATTGTAAGTCGCTCTGGATAAGGGAGTCTGATAAATACTGAAATTTAAAATGGAAATGGAAATGTTACCGGATGTCTCCCCTGTCCTGTTCATCACAGATTAAACCCCTGTTTTGTGACGTTGTGCGAATGTGTCCTCTTTCATCGTGCCAAACGGCTGTGACATATTTGACTTTCACTTAACATCAAGTACCCGTCCTCGGAACATTTTACTGCAATTTGTAAAAACGACAGATCTGCACCAAAACAGACGTTAATGGTTCTGTTTGTGGATCAGGCTTGGACTAAGTAGAATAGACAAAATAATAAAAAAATGGAGATATGTTTTGATGTTGTTTACCAAATAAAAGCACCCGATTGAAAATCAGCGATGCTTGTTCGCCGGAAAGACGAAGCGATTCTTTACCAAACAGCTGCAGAAGGCAGGAGAGGAGGGCGAGGGTGAAGGTGTTCGTGCAAGGTCACGAAGTGACTGCAGTTGTTCTCGTGCAGCGTTCGCTTCAGCGGGGAGCTTCGTACGGAGGCAGCGCCGCAGCCGCCCTCCATTCACATCAGTTTCATCTCCTCTAATCAGCAAAACCCCGCGAATCAAACGGCCTCTGCGCTCCATCTCTGGGCGAGGTGCGGACTGGCTTTGGTGGCGCTGTGTGTGAGTAGCCTGACTTTTTGTGTGTAGTCCTTTCTGAGACGCACGCACAAAGACACACACTGCAACTCACTTTAACACACTCCCACTCCTGCAGGGCTTACGGGGGATTATTGATGTAGTGGAAGTCGGTAAATCCCCGGCCCGGTGGGCCGCGTTCAGCCCCATCAGCAGTCTGCAGGACCGGACCTCGCCGCTGTTCCCAGAACAGTTCCCGGCACGCTCTGATCCGTCTCCTCGCCCCCCCGCCCCCACGCCGCCTAATTTGGACCACCAGTCCGGCCGCAGAGACACTCCTAACGAGGACAGTCTGCAGCAAGGGCATAGGAGGCTTCAGATCCGTCTCTGTGTGATGGGTATAAAGTGGAGTCCACTGGTTTGTGTGTGTGTGTGTGTGTGTGTGGTACTGAATGGCTGCGAAGAACAGCAGCTAATGATAAGGAGAGGAAACGGACTGCAGATACGTACGTGTGGCACATAACTTCATCGATGTCCAGTGTGCACGCTTTGCCATGTACATACATGCAGAAGGTTGCCGGTCCCGATCCGCCGAGGTGCCACTGAGGTGCCACTGAACAAAGCACCGTCCCCACACACTGCTCCCCGGGCGCCTGTCATGGCTGCCCACTCAGGGTGATGGTTAAATGCAGAGGACACATTTCACTGTGTGCACCGTGTGCTGTGCTGCTGTGTATCACAATGACAGTCACTTCACTTTTAAAAGGAAAGTGAGACAATAAAAACAAGAGTGAAATTTGAAAATCAGTTCCCATCAAAACAACATTTCATTTGACAGAACCAGACAGTTCAGTGTCTTGCTCGGGGACACGATGGCAGTAAGTGTGATTTGGTTGTGGCTGCGGTGGTATAGCGGTTAAGGAAAGGGACCCGGAAGTTTGTCGAGGTGCCACCATCCCCACACACTGCTCACCGGGCGCCTGTCATGGCTTCCCACCTCTCATTAAGGGTGATGGTCAAAAGCAGAGGACACATTTTGTGGTGTCACCGTGTGCTGTGCTGCAGCGTTTCACAATGACAAATCACTTCACTTTCACTAGTTCAACATGGTACATTTTGGTTACTATCGGCCACTATCGCAACAGATTCACTGGATCTTCTCTACATTTGGAGAGTGACCCTCCAGGTTTTCCTATGTTCTGCATTCTTTAATGATTTGAAGGTGGGCCCTCCTGCCTTGCCTGCTGTTTCGTTCCTGAGAACAGCTTCAGCAACAGTGTGCCATTTCTCATGCAATTTTAAATGTGAATTTCAAGCAGGCCGAGCCTGAGCGCGTGAGAAAGTGAGAGAGACAGACAAGGCACAGGCAGTTTGTCCACGAGCCGCTCTCTATAATCCTGTATGAAGAGGCTGCTCGCTGCCTTCCAGCTTCTCCAGATGGATCCCGTTTTCTGGACGCCTCCGGACTGATCTGGGAACAGCCCGGTGGCGTGGGCGCCAGCCCCGAGCCGGGTCGGCGACAGACTCCGAAACAGGGCCTGGACCGGGCCCAGCGGCGCCCCGGGCCCGGCGCTAGCAGCAGCACTGCCGGCTGATGCTCAAAGCGGCGTCCCGTCCCCCCGGTCTCCATGTCACGCTCTCTTCTCCCTGCTTCTGTCTATCTGAATGTCTTCCAGGTTGCAAATTAACCTCGCCCAGAGAGACGGCAGATCAGCACACACACACACGCGCACACACCCACACACACGCACACACACACACACACACACGCACACGCAGCCATGACTTGGCAGCGGAACTGTGGCCTGTCTGCTACCAGCCAGTTATCGCTGCGATTCTCTCTGATTTCTGTCTGTAGCCTTTCTTCTCTCATCCAGTCTGTCTTCTCATCTCTTCCTCTCATCTTCTTCCCCCTTTCATCCCACTTGTTCTCTCCTCGCCCGTAAAACTCCTCCGAACGTCAACCGCGGCACCTTTAAAAAAAAAAAAAAAACCACGACGGCGGACTCCTTCCGAAGGCTCCCGGGCTGCGTCTCTCAGATAGTAAGTGTCGCCTGTGTGTGTGTGACCGGCTTACGGCTTTTGGTGTCGAGTTGTGTGCGTGTGTGTGTGTGTGTGTGTGTGTGTGTGCACGTCGGTCTGAGCGGAGAGGCTTGAAAGCTGCTAAAACCGTCCCCTCATGTGAAAACAGACACCATTAGTGCTGAACACTAACATTTGTTCAAGCTAATTGATTTGTGCCCTTGTTTGTTCACTGATGCCACTGATGTGACAGACAACAGACACTTAACTGTGTGTGTGTGTGTGTGTGTGTGTGTGTGTGTGTGTGTGCGTGTGTGTGTGTGTTTGCATAGCCTTTCCTCATGCTGGAGAGTCATGAAGTGGCGTTGCTGATTGCTTCATTTTCACCAGCTGCGAGACACATTCAGTCCACCAACTTTGTACGAAACACACACACACACACACACACACACACACACACACCACACACACACACACACAGATAAATCGTGCAGCGATGTGACCCTGGTCATAGTCAAAGCTGGTTGGATTGTTCACAGGTCAACAGCAACAGGTGGACTACAGACTTTCCACAGTATAATAAACTGGCCAGTTGATGTATCTGAAACGAGTGACCGAGCGAACAACGAGAACAACAGGGTCACCTAGTGGGTCACACTCAACCCACAAAAATGTAATAAACGGGGTACTTTTATACGACTTACAACAGAGGATGACAATCGAGGTAATCAGCAAATCACAAAACTGAAACCGACACACAACAGACGTTTAACCATCTAACAGACTTTCTGAAGAACCTTCAGATTCAAGTTGCCATGGAGGCTCTTGCACTCAATCATTAAACATTCAACGTCCCAGAACTCCATTTTGAGAACACCGCAGACCGCACTCACCTTCAGCTATAGTGTTCGCTTCTGTGATGTGTGTTTCGGTCGAGTGAAAGGAAGTGAAACGTGGCCTTCATCAACATTTAACAGCTGTTGAAACTCATTTTCATTCAGGATCTCTGGAACATAAAAAGCTCTTTGCACAGTTGGGAAGAGGAATCGATCAGCTCAAATATGACGTGTTTCATAACCCTCTTCATAAAAGTCTTAATTTAATGGAGACCAAAAGAAACACTTTTCCTCTAAAACCCTTTACATTGTGAAGGTCCCGACACAGTCGAAAAACATTGTTCTATCTAATCTTTTTGGAATTCAATGCATTCAGTCACTGTGATCTTCCTTGACTAGCAGTTCAGGCGGAATGGAAAGATGGGCTCTGATTGGGGGGACAATCATGGCTGCCCACTGCTTACCAAGGGTGAATGGTAAAAAGCAGAGGATTAACATCACTTCACTTTCACTTTCAAAGGCAGTGATGATCAGACCAGTGAAGAACTGACGTGACATTGGTGACAGCGACTTCTTGTGAATGAGGCTTACCATGTCTGATGGGGATTTCTTCCTGTTCAGTTATGGATCAGCTGATCAACTAGTCTTTAAAACTTGTATTTAATTGGGTTTAATTGGGTAATTTCATTAGATTAACTATGAAAACACACACCTGTAATTGTACCTTAATGAGGACCCAATGTTATCAGTGTAATTAAGAGTAAAAGAGTGTAAGTATTGAACTAGACCATGGAATTTAACAATAGCCTTAAACTAAATGCCTCTCAAAGACTCAGACACATATACACACACACACACCCGTAATTGTATCTTAGTGAGTACACAGTGTAATCAGTGTAAAAGTGTGCTCTAAGTGTGTAAATACCTCTATGAAACTAGAGTACGGAACCTTAAACTAAATGTCTCTCACACACAAAGACACATACACACACATGCCTGTAATTGTATCTTAGTGAGTGTAATCAGTGTAAAAGTGTGCTCTAAGTGTGTAAATACCTCTATGCAACTAGACTATGGAACCTTATGCTAACCGTGTCACACACACACACACACACACACACACACGCACACACGCTCTCTCTCTTTCTTATCTCACTCTGAGTGTTCTGTTGTATGTAGCAACAGTATCAGACAGCAGGCTTCTCCTCTTATCATCACCAACACCACCAGCAGCACCACCTAGTGAGTTACGCTCTCAGTAGTCTCTGTTCTCCCACTTCCATTGTTCTCACTCCCATGCCGCGGTTAATTAACACTCTTTGATTCCCACCAAGACCGAAAGTGAATGAAGTTGGGTTCACGATCCCTTTTAAACAGAAACTTTTTGCTGATGAATGAAGAAGAAGAAACTGCAGCTGGATCTCGCAAGACTGACACAATTGGTGGGTGTTCAGAGTAACGATAATTAAGCAAGAAAATAATTTAAAGAGGGACAACTGAGGCCTGCATTTCACCAACTTCACTTCTGCCATGATAAAAAGTTGCATGGACAAACAGCGGTTGTTGCTAGGCAACGTCAAATATCCAGCGGAGTCGTAGGGCTGAACTGTTGTATAGAAACAATTATTAGTTAAATGAATCTGAAGTTGCTGATTGAGCTGTGACCACCCAGCTCCTGACTGGACAACCATGAAAAGAGCCATGGCTGAGAGAACAGTGGGGCTCTCTTGTTCTGGAGCTGTAGCGTCTTCATTATTCTCCACAGACGAGAACCATCTGCGGCGCGGCCGGTTCTTCAGTTCATTTACCTCCCCCGCGGAGCACAAACACACGCCGCAACAACACACGGCGCAACAACACACACTGCATCTCGCCGGGAGTGTGTGTGCGGGGGTCCGGAAGTAATGCACGTCAATTTAAAAACTGTCACAGGAACGTCCACCCTTCCAGAACCACCGAATAACGATCACACACATGCACACACTCGCACGCACACACACACACACACACACACACACACACACACACCACACACACACACACACACACACACACACACACACACACACACTCCAACTCGGGCCGGCTGATAGATTCATGACCTCAACAAACAGAGAAGCGGAGGTGGTCCAGCACCCCGCTCGGCACACTTTCTTTCTCCCTCGGTCTCATTTCATGGTTGCGGTCAGACTCTGCAGATGGACGTTGGCTGGATACTAAAGCATCACACACACACACACACACATACACACACACACACACACACACACACACACACACACACACACACACAGAGACACACAGGAGAAAAAGTAGCACATAAAGATCAATTCAGAGAAAGTACTTTGTGCACCATGAGATGAAGAAAGGGGGTCAAATGAATGAGAAAAAAGGTCACACACACACACACAAACACACACACACAGAGAGATTCAGTCATTTAGACCAACAGATCCGTGGAGCGATAAGAAAGACCACACTGCCTCCAGACCCACCGGCTGCCCACCGGCGCTGCCAGTTTCCCGGGACTTCTGCCGAGGACTGCCCAGAACATCCTGCGCAACCAACACAAGCATGGAACCACCAACGAGGTGACCCCGCAGCATGTGTCCCCCACCAAATATTTCGTACAAACACGCAGATTTGCTAAATCCGCAGGCTAACGACTCCACGCCACTCCAGTGCCTAGCAAAAGCGTGGAGGTGCACCTCAGCGGCTTCCAGCGGGAGGAGAAGGCGGCCGAGATGGCGCCTCGTCACCGCTCCTGTCACCCAGACGCGCTCGGCCTTTAAAAAGCGTCCTTGATTCCCGCTCCTGCCTGCCTCTGTTTTCATTCCTGTCTGTTCTCTCCACCCGGTTCTTTAATGCCGAGCGCCTCCGTTCCCGCGTCAATTACTGTCAATGTGGAGCGGCGCTCCGGAACGCAGGCTCCAGACGGGCGTCGGCCAGGTGCTGTGGGCGGGCCGTGTTTCTACAATGTCGAGCAAAAGTCGATTTGTGTGGAATATTACAAAATGAAAAAATTAGAAATACTTTCATTGACAACGTTAAAAAATTATGATTTGTGAGGCATCAGTGAGGCTTTTTTTTTTTTTTTTTAAATTCGGCCAACTTTATTGTGTATTAAATCAGTGCAGCTGTTTTCTGCCATACTAGCGTAATTGAAAATAGTAATTGACAGAATTTAAGACAAATTTTTTTTTAAAGTCAATGCAAGGAAGATGTATTCGGTATTCGGTATTCTAAATACTGACTGCGGCATGATATGATAGAGGAATACTTTATTATCAGTGTACATATGACATGCTGATTGATTGGGGCATTTGGCCAATCACCAGACAGGAGACTGTGCAGATGAAGATTGTAGAACAATGGGTTTCGATGTAAAAGTTCTTGACATTGTCCAACATCAGGTCTTCAGGGGCAGCGGGGGCCAAGCGGTTGCCGGTTCAAATCCCAAACCGCCAAAGTGCCACCGCGGTCCCCTTGATGAAGGTATCGTCCCCACACACTGCTCCCCGGGCGCCTGTCATGGCTGCCCACTGTCACCAAGGGCGATGGTTAAATACAGAGGACACATTTCACCATGTCACCGTGTGCTGTGCTGCAGTGTTTCACAATGACAATCACTTCACTTTCACTTACAAACACACCTGCTGCTTTTTTAAAGGCAGAGCGGACGGAGGGAACGTTGAAGAGACGTTCCGGACGTTCGAGCCTTCGGCGCGCTGCCACCACGTTCCCCAGAGACAGGGATGCTCTTCACCGTTCCTTCAGATGGTCATCAATCTACCGCCGCCCCTGTGGGCCCTCAGAGAACCAGGGAGGCGTCATTAGTACGTCCCACGTCACAAACTGGCCCAATTACACACATTCATACTACAGTCACACGAGACCCCGCCCCTCCCAGACACGCCCGACATAAATCACACTCATTAGTGGGCAGGACAGAACGCTGACGCAGGAGAACACAATACATCAGTCATACAAACACACACACACACACACACACAAACATGCATACACAGATCTCTGAAAACTAGTCGATAACAGTGATGACACTTATATTCAGAGGTCTGGAAATGTTGGACTAAGTATCAGGATAATTATGGATCCCAAGTCATGTTCAAGGATATATTAAATAGTAATGGGACGTACTAAATGTGTAATTGAGGCAAAGGAAAATACAAGAGATAAACATCTGACTGTCTGAAATATTATTTATGATAACCTAGGGTGAATTTTAATTTTTAAAACAAGAGAGTTCTTGTCATGTTAGCAGATTGGGTGGTAGAAGACCCAGAAGACCCAGGTTCAAACCCCACTTACTACCATCGTGTCCCTGAGCAAGACACTTAACCTTGAGTGTCTCCAGGGGGGGACTGTCCCTGTAACTACCGATTGTAAGTTGCTCTGAATAAGGGTGTCTGGTAAATGGCATAAATGTAAATGGAAAGAAAATGGATTTGGATTTTACTCTCACACATAATGTATATATCAGGCATAATGGCAAGTAAAGAAAAAAGCAGCGTTTTGTGTGTGTGTGTGTGTGTGTGTGTGTGTGTGAGACCCCTGAGGAGATGATTGTGTCTGAACTGCAGCGTTTATTACGTTTTTCTTCTTTAATGAAATGTCCTCCCGTTTAACTGAAATCTTCAGACAACAAGAGGCGCTGATCTCCTTAATAACGATGAAACGTGTGTGTGTGTGTGTGTGTGAATGTGTGTGTGCACTGAAAATTCCTGTTGATGATGGAACTGAAATGCTTCAGTGGGTTTACATGAGTTTTGCAAAAAAGAAAATAACTAAAATACGGTGGGGATGAGAGCAACACACACACACACACACACACACACTCAGATTGGGAGGTTAGAAAATGCCTATTAAATGTTATTTCTGTGGGAGATCTATAAAACTGGAACATATGGTGTCAATGATGTTAAATATCACACATGGGAGCAACACACACACACACACACACACACACCTCATCCCAGGCCTCTCTTATATTTGACGTATAATGGCTTATTCAGGAGCTGATTTAGGAGTGGTGAAATGGCTGCAATCGAGATCATTTGAAGACCAGCCATTCCAGACTAAGTGGAATGTGTGTGTGTGTGCGTGTGTATGTGTGTGAATAGAAAATCTAAAGCTGCAACAGATGTTTCAAATGGGAATGTTCAATATACACATGGCATCTAACCACCCAATTATAGCCAATACACACACACCCTTTGTGAACTATTGGACATGTACAGTGAGAGTGGACTGATGTCACCATGACAGCACACACTCTCCACCATCCACAGGGAGTCATCATCATTCTGGAAGAGGAGGCTGGCTAGAGTGTGTGTGTGTGTGTGCTGACCTAATGACTTCAGCACATGTGCTCATTAAGTCCTGATGTTCATTTAAATACCAGGAATAGTTTCACTACGCAAGAGTGAGAACCAATGGTCCGTCAACACAAAATACGGAACCTCACAGCCTCTCAGGAGCCGTAAAACCATCAACGTTCACATTACACCCCCGGCCACTTTATTAGAGACACCAGATCTTCCGTAGTCGCTCCTCCTGGGCCCCCAAACCCCGCCACACGTATGAAACGCCACTGTGTGTTTCTCATATTTATAGGCCGCCGTATTACAACGTGTAACTAACATTTACATTTATAGCGTTTACCAGACGGCCTTATCCAGAGCGACTTTCAATCAGTAGTTACAGGGACAGTCCCCCCCTGGAGACACTCAGGGTTAAGTGTCTTGCTTAGGGACACAGTGGTAGTAAGTGGGGTTTGAATCCTGGTCTTCTGGTTCATAAGCGAGTGTGTTACCCACTAGGCTACTAACACCCTAACTTCTGTTGTGTGTGTGTGTGTGTGTGTGTGTGAGTGTATGTGTGTGTTGGACCAGAAGTTCGTATTAAACTTCCTGCATGGTGATTGGTGAAGGCATGAAACTAAAACTCATTTTGTTTCTGCAGAAGCTCCAGCTGGTTTAAGAGTTTTTTTATTGTGTGTGTGTGTGTGTGTGTGTGTGTGTGTGTGTGTGTGTGTGCGTGTGTGTGTGTGTGGCTGTTTGTGTCTGTCAGATCACGTCTGGGTGACAGATGATGAATCTCTTTCTCGTCTCTCCTGAGTAATACCTGTATGAGACGACATCCCTCTCCTTTCTGAAATGGGTTCTGTCAGAGGGTCCGTCTCCCAAGAGATTGTCTCCGCCTCCGCCGCCATCTCCCGTCCAATCAGAAGCGTGCATCATCTGTCTCAGGTTTTTCAGACACAAACTGGAAAAAAAGGAGACGGTTAATATGTGCAACACACACAGACCCACTTAATCCACTGAAACTAAGTCACGCCCCCTGTTCTCCAGTGCATTCTGGGACACCTTCTGGCGACAGGTGTGAATGGTATGTAGTGTTAATTAGAACGTTAACACGGTTCATTATCGTGATTCATCCGCATTTTCATCTGTAGTGATTCCATCCTTTTAGTCCCACCATCCGGTCTGAACGGAACGTGGTACAGCGGTACAGCGGTACAGCTCCATGGACGTCACATGACCAGGACCAGGAGCTTCTTCCGTAAATGACCATCCTGTAATGAAAATAGACACGCCCCCTCGCAGCCTTGTTGCATGCGGCGGCGTGTCCGCCTCGAATTCGACATTAATTACGATTCCTGCACAGCCGTGAGGGGAAAATCCAGAATTTGCTCTTCCTCCGGCGCCACAGCGTCTGGCCTGTTGATATCGGTGTTGCTACGGCGATGGCGCGGGGACGTAACGATGAAAAATGAGCGTCTGCGGCGGGAAGACGATCGGCCCTCGGTGAGGTTCCTCAGGACAGACGGGTCCAATCAGGAGGAGCCTTTCCTCAACTCGCCGTCCATGTCAACCACGCAGCCGGCCAGTAAAACACCAGATGTGTGTGTGTATGTGTGCAGAATGTGTGTGTGTGTGTGTGTGTGTGTGTGTGTGAGAGAGAGAGATCGACGGATTACAAACCAGAGAGCAAGGAAGCGAGAGAGGAGAGATCATGGAAATCATTCTTGGAAGTGAAAAGAACTAAAGAGGAATTCTGATCTGATGGGTGTGCGAGTGTGTGTGTGTGTGTGTGTGTATGAAGTGTGAGCATTCTGGTGCTAATTAAACAGGAGAAGGTCACACTTCTGTGTTGCCGGCTGCCACGTACTGTTCATCATTGCTAATGCAGCGATAATTAAAAACGAAGGATGCTCGGCGGTGGAATTAATGCCGTTTTCCTGCGTGTGTGTGTGTGTGTGTGTGTGTGTGTGTGTGTGTGTGTGTGTGTGCGTGTGTGAACGTGTCGATTACACACTCGCCATGATTAATGCGCTACAAGATCGACTTTGTCTACAACATCTACCTCTGAATGCTCACCGCTTCCACCGCTGCATTCGTCTCATCACAGAGGTCTTTTAGAAGTTTAGGAGGTCTGGTGGTTCAGTGGACTGCTGGACTGGAGGACTGGTAGTCCAACAGGCCCAAGGTCCAATTGTCCGAAGGTCTGGTAGATGGAGGTCTCCCCTCCTGAAAACATGCTATATTATTTGTAATCGGGGTGGCGTGGACCTTCTGGACCTTCATTCATTCCCACAGTAAGAAATGTTCTCGTGTCTGACTGGCCTCTGTAGGTTCTGAGGTTAGGTCTGAAATGTTTGTCCAGTTTATGGACAGTGTGTGTATGTGTGTGTGTCGGTCTTTGTGAGTGCTAAACAGAGACATTTGTCACTTTTCTGATGCTGAGCAGCTGCTCACAAAGTTAGAAGGTTTCCCTCATGTTCCTGAG
>NW_021629777.1:0-75000 GCF_900700375.1 Denticeps clupeoides | reverse complement strand
CGCCGGGTCAACAAGCCGTCCATGAAGACAGATAGAAAATCACAACGTCACTGCTGATTAACATCAATGTCATAAAACAATTCAGTTTTCTCCACCACGCTGCTGCCTGGCGCCAGATTTATTTGGGTAAGGGTGGGTGTGTGTGTGTGTGTGAGTGTGTGTGTGAGTGTGTGTGTGTGTGCACGTTACATAACAGGTGTTGTATTCACCTGCAATGAAAAATGGGGCCGTAATAAATCCATATTTCTTCGACGAGATTAAGTGATGTGGACGAGTTCATGCAATTGGACTGATCCTGACAAAGTGCTCCAGATCAGCTGGACCACTGCAGACCAGAAGAGCAGAGCTACGGAGAGCAGGTGACTACAGGGATGAGTGGATGGAGAAGATCTCAGGTCCACGTTGCTGTTGTACTTGTGCAGAGATCATCCGATGCCACTTGTCCCCAAACATGTACAATCTTCTGTCCCACCTGCTTCCTTCTGCAGTCCAAGTTGACTCTCACGTTCCTCATGTGATCGCAGAGCCCTAAATTCCCAGCCGGTCATCTTCCATGCGTGTCACCCGGGAGGACAATCCAGATCAGATTGTAAATGGACACGCTGGACTTTTCATCTCGACACTGATGGGCATCCAAGACGAGACGTCGCTGTTCACCGCTGATGTTCCTATTCAGGTCCAACACTTGACATGCTCTGGTCTAATTTGATTACATTTACAGCATTTACCGGACGCCCTTGTCCAGAGCACCTTACAATCAGTAGGTACAGGGACAGTCCCCCCTGGAGACACTCAAGAGTTCTGCTCAGCGACACAGTGGTAGTGATGGAGGTTACTAGGATACTATCAGCCTGGTTAGAAAACCCTGTTCCAGGTAGAACACGTTTGCTGGAGTAATGCAGCCTCATTCTGAGTCTGGAACAGGGAGCCGTCAACCTGACTGGGTTTCGGATCCGACCTTACGAGACCAGATCTTTGCGTAAGAAGCTTTCTGATGTTGCCCACCGCTCACTCAATATAATATTCTGGAGGCTCAGCAGCTGTGAACGTGTCCTGCTCACAGATCAGAGTGGACACATTTTTTACATTTTTACATTTACAGCATTTACCAGACGCCCTTATCCAGAGCGACTTACAATCAGTAGTTACAGGGACAGTCCCCCCCTGGAGACGTTCAGGGTTAAGTGTCTTTCTCAGGGACACGATGGTAGTAGGTGGGGTTTGAACCTGGGTCTTCTTGTTCACAGGCAAGTGTGTTACCCCACTAGGCCAAACAAAGAGAGAAGGCAGTCGAGTGCGGTGCCAGCGTTGGTGCCACTGAGGTGCCACTGAGCAAAGCACCGTCCCCACACACTGCTCCCCGGGCGCCTGTCATGGTGTCCACTGCTCACTCAGGGTGATGGGTTAAATGTAGAGGACAAATTTCACTGTGTGCACCGTGTGCTGTGCTGCTGTGTATCACGTGTGACAATCACTTCACTTTCACTTCACTCAAACCCGAGCAAGAAATGCAGTAACTCAGCGGCGGAACAGACGGCCGGAGCGACGAAGCCAGAGAGACAGGGGAGCGGCACAGTCTGGTGGCTCCAGACGCTGGTAGAAGAAGACAGCAGAACGTTCTCCTCCCAGCCACAGCGCGTGATGCTCCTGAAACACAGGGCTTGTGGGCAGGAAGACGTCTGAACGGCAGCATCAGACGTCCACCTTCATGATTTAACCAGGTCTGGCGTCCTCAGAAGTCCATCTTCTCGACTGAATTAGAATTGGAATTAGTAGTCCGCCGCCAGTACTGAATCCGTGGGCAGTTTAATGGGTCTGTGCTTCTGAAGAACAACGTCGGCAGTGTTCTACAGGTACGTGGTGATGGTGGGGCTGTTCCACCAGCTGGAAACCCCTGAGCAGGGAGGGCCACAGTGAGGCAGACCTTTTACTTAAAAACGAATGCAACTGCACGGGCCTCCATTTCCCAGACTTAATGCACAACAGCAGCCCGTAAGCCCCTCCCACTTGGCGGAGTGAGACCCAAGGTCATCTTCTTCCAGCCGACCGAAAACCACATGAGGCGCGGCCCCAGCGTCAAACGTGGAGTCTGAGATCTGGATCCAAACACCATTAAGCCATCAGAACCAATCAGGATGCAGTCCCCTCAAAACCCAAATGAAACTGTGCAGCAGCCAGACGTCTTCTGCTGAATGGGCTGGAACGTGGATCACACACACACACACACACACACACACACACACACACACACACTTCTCTCCCACATGCAACACACCGCAGTGGTGGGTTTTTTGGGATAGGGGTGATTACGCTCCCGTGGCCCGAACGACATTAACTTGTCATTTTATTATTGAAAAGGTTCTTTAGGGGTTTCCATGGAGATCATGAGATTCTTTCTGTGACACAAACACACACACACACACACACACACACACACACACACACACACAGATGTAATTTGGATTTTGTTTTTCCTTCCTCTTCCAGCACAGCTACACGATCGCATTATCCTAAATGAACTCAAGCGTCTGGGTGAATTATTTTCCATGGCCGCAGACGACCCGTTCACGAGTGTGAGTGTGTGAGTGTGTGAGTGTGTGTGTGTGTGTGTGTGACTGACTGGGCCACTCTGGCCTCTGGCTGCATGATGACATTATGAGTAAAGGACATAAAATCTTAAAAAAAGGGGGCTGTGATGATTCCGGCTGTTTAAGGAGCGTTTCCAAATAATGAAACATGAAAAGGAGAATAATTCCCCGTTAAAGTGGGACAAAGCTGTAAACGAGGTGATTTAGGAATTTTCTTCAGGACAAGGTGACATTAAAAATGTCAGACGTAATTACCTGGGAGCAGGTGTGTGTGTGTGTGTGTGTGTGTGTGTGTGTGTGTGTGTGTGTGTGGTTCGCAGCTGGTGTCACGGTTACCTTGACCTCCATTTAAAGCCCGGCGTTCCCGGCCTGGCGTTCCGTTCTCCGGCTCTCGCCTCGGGATGTCCTCAGCCGCGCATTCCGCTCTCCGGCACTGCCACGTCAATCAGAACTCAGGAGTCGCCCAGCTGTATGACTGACAGTTTCATTTAAACCTGCACACACACACACACACACACACTGAAGTAGTGCTGAAAAGTGCAAAGGCATTCTGGGAAAATGAATTCAAGGTCATTCGGGTTAGTTGCTCCTGACAGGTGTGTGTGTGTGTGTGTGTGTGTTTGTGTGTTTTTTCAGCATCACAAATGTTCAATAACACACACACACACACACGCACACACAGACACACAGACACACCCCAGGTGAGGTGAGCTGATACAGACCGGAAGGCCGTTTGGGAACAGATTCGCTGACGCTGAGCGTACGCGGGCTTTGCTGCAACTGCATTTCCTGGAAGCCGAACAGGAAGTACGCGTCTCGTCTCCACGGCGGCATATGTGGGGATCACAGCCAATAATTAATTACAATTCGCCACATTAAAATACATCATACAGCACTTCTGACACGATTGGACGCCATTTGATGTTCTGAGATGGTTCCAGGTTCGTTGAATGGGTTCAGAAACATGGTCAACACAGCAGGTGAGGAAACTTGTTCAGGCACGAGGCCAGAAGTGTGTGTGTGTGTGTGTGTGTGTGTGTGAACAGTGGCTAATAGCACATTTTGTTGACCTCCTAATCTGCAGTGGAGGAACATTTTGAAACGTGTGAACGCAGGCGCCTCTCGGGACACCGCAGAACTCCGGTTCTCTTTTCCCTTTAGAACGTCTGCAGGAGCAGCTTGAAGCGTCTGTTGTGTTTCAATTTCACAACCACATGATAAAATGAAAAACGTGAAGGTGATGAACAAAGCACACTGATGTCACACACACACACACACACACTCACACACACACACACACACACATGGAGTGTTATTTATAGGCTCCGTTGTATCACTCATCAAACCAAAACATCACACATATGGAGGGTGGAACACGACAGCGGAGAACGTCTGAGACGTTTCACAGATACACACACACACACACACACACACACACACACATGGTGAGACAGAGAGAGAGAGAGAGAGAGAGAGAGAGGGGTGAGAATGGTGATTACAAGTCCGTGATTGGTCAGGGTTGTGTTGAGGGGGAGTAAACTACTAAGGTCATCTGAGGTCATCAAGTTGTTACTCAGAAAGTGTGTGTGTGTGTGTGTGTGTGTGTTATGAGTGTTACTGTATCCAGGTTCTCTGGGAGTTCAAAGGTCTGACGGAATGGAATTCTTGACTGGAAAAAATGTGAAGGATCCAGAGTTCTGACCACACACACACACACACACACAGAGAAAAGCCCAGAGTAACGCACACTTTATTAACAGTTACAGAGCACACACACACACACACACGCACACACACACAGAAAAGCCCAGAGTAACACAAACTTTATTAACAGTTACAGAGCACACACACACACACACACACACACACAGAGAAAAGCCCAGAGTAACGCACACTTTATTAACAGTTACAGAGCACACACACACACACTCACACACACACACACACACACAGAGAAAAGCCCAGAGTAACGCACACTTTATTAACAGTTACAGAGCACACACACACACACTCACACACACACACACACACACACACAGAAAAGCCCAGAGTAACACAAACTTTATTAACAGTTACAGAGCACACACACACACACACACACACACACACCAGTTTGTCCAGTTCACTGCACAGGACCTCATTTACCAATCGACTCCGAGGACACCGTTAACACACCCTGTGGTAAACCAGCATGTGTGTGTGTGTCTGCTGGAACCTCATACATCTTCTCCTTATTGGCTGCTGCACTTGTCAGTGTTTATAGTTAGAAGAATGTCGCACAATAACCGTATTTTCGCTCAGAAACGTCTGTTCTGCGGCTGTTCTTTATAAAGCGCTCCGGCTGGTCCAATTTAACGCCGCCTTTCATCGTTCTCCACTTCTCCCCCCCGCCCTCCGTCCTCGTCCCTCGTCACAAATGAGCCGTTTCCCTCTCGAGCCACGCTTTGCTCTTTTCAGGCATGAAGGAGCGCTGTGGCGGCGAGGGGCGGGGCGGCGAGGGGCGGGGCCGGGTCACCGAGGACCAGCAGAGGATGACGGGGCTGGCAGAGCAGAGCAGGAGCGAGACGGCGACTAACTGACGGTTCAATTACTCTACAGAGCAGAGTTTCAACGGGGGTTCTACACCAGACCAACACCAGGTTCTGGAGCCTCATTCAACTCCTGGTTTTCACGGAAATCGAGCGTGAAAACTAGGAGCGAAGCTCCTCAACCACTGAGACCGAACAAGTACTGAAACTGTGTCACCCCAGCAGGTAGACAGTACATCTGTTCACTATCTGTTCACCTCTGGACCTGGAGGCCTTCTCAGACCCCCTGAGGGCAAACACACACACACACACACACACACAAATACACAACGTGGTGTTCCAGGCATCGGCACAGAACCACGTTCCGTTTTATTGGACACTTCAGTGCGACTGAGGAGCTGAAAGGAGATGATCCTTCATCTTCAGAAAGGGCTCCCAGGTCTGCATCCACAGATACGACTGTTACATTTACATTAAATTACATTTACATTTACAGTATTTACCAGTACTTACAGTCAGTAGTTACAGGGACAGTCCCCCCCTGGAGACACTCAGGGTTAAGTGTCATGCTCAGGGACACAATGGTAGTAAGTGGGGTAGTAACCTGGGTCTTCTGGTTCATAGGAGAGTGTGTTACCCGCTAGGCCACTAACACCGTTGACTGGAAGCAGTGAAATGTGACTTTACGATTCCTTTCCGTACGTGACACCCGCGTAACGGCCAGTAAAGCGGGGGGCAGTGGTGGCCCTGTGAAGGGCTGTGGGTTCAAGTCCTGATGCGCCACCGAGCAAGGTACTGTCCCCACACGCTGCTCCCCGGCCACCTGTCATGGCCGCCCACTGCTCACGTGTGCCGCGCATCACAATCGCAACCACTTCACTTTGGCTGTAAAAGCATGAAAATCCCTCCTCTAATGAGATTAGAGTCCCCTCATTTGTACCCGCCGCAGATTCCTTTTCACGTCCCAGAACCCGATCAGGGTGGAGCAGCAGAGGAAGTGGAAATAATGGACAAACGTCTCCAGTGCATCAGGTGGAGCTTTTAGCCTCTCGAATTAATTTGGCGCCATTAGTGCAGCCTCACGGGCCGCGGGGGGGAGGGCGGGGCGAGGCGTCTTCGTCTCAGGCAGAGGTGCATTGTGGGCCCATGGGGCTTTGAGCCTCTCCGAAGCCATTGCGCAGACATCGATCTCAGCGCCGACTGTGAAATTGAACTGTCAGGTGTTCCGCCGAGCTCTGATATCACATCGATCTGGAGGCGCGGGGCATTCTGGGAAAAAAAAAGAAGCACAAAAGCACAACAGAGAGACACACACGAGGGAACGAATACATAACTACTGCCTGGCTGTAGGACTTAACACACACACCACACACCACCATCACAACCACCGTCGGCCCTCCTGAGAAATACAGCAATCATGACGCCGCTCCTGACACCAACATCATTTTCAGGAAGAGTCGGAATGTCATGAGATATAACATTTGTTGTCCCAGTCAGACATCAATAAAGACAATTTGAATTAAACTCCACCCCTGTCCCCGCCCCGCTGCCGAGATCTTGAACAAATGGCCTCGTCCTGAATATAGAAGGTGACCACCTTTTCATCCGCTGAGGTCCACCTCCTCGCACCAGGAGAAGGCCCCTCTGACTGAGCTGTGTAGCTGAAACCCGACGTTTGGTTGCCTTCTGTTGCATCAAGTCAACTTAATTTAAACACATGGTGGTAAACACACACACACACACACACACACACACAAATCAGAAAACACACATCCTCCACCCGCCTGCACCACTGGACTGTCATGGGAAATATATGCAAAGCCTCCAGTACTCACCAAATTCATTTATTTACCCTGTGTGTGAGTGTGTGTGTGTGTGTGTGTGAGAGAGAGTGTGTGTGTGTGTTTTATAAACAGCAGTCGTTCTGTTCCGTTTCTCATGGTGACATATTTTTCTCCTCATTTGCTCTGACTTGATGGGTTCTCACTCTGGTTCTCGGACGTGGAGACTCAGGACTGACATGAAATATATTAAATTAAAACAATTTCATTAGAAACGCTACATGTGTGGGTCACGTGAAGCAGGACTGAGGAAGCTGCTGAGAAGAAGTAAATAGCGAGATAACGGGAGAAGAAATGTTTTATATATAAGGGTAAATACGTAATGGCTGTGTGTCTCAATGTGTGTGTGTGTGTGTGTGTGTGTGTGTCACATAATGAATGCAAAGCCAGCTTAGCCCAACTCCATCATTGACACCCCGATCGTCTACGTCACCTCAGGGAACAAAACAACTAAATCCTTAATAAAACTGGGCCTGCGATTTGTGTGTGTGTGTGTGTGTGTGTCTTATCTGATGCGTAACCTTGTTCTGTTTGCATTCTTGTCGTCTGCTGATCAGCCTGAATCAGTTTTCGACGCAACAAAGCGCAGGGAAAATAATCACAAATACAAATATAAATGCAGCAGCGCAGCCACTGACGCCCGGCAGAATTATCATAATCATATTTTCATGTTTACCTACTCAGCTTCACACTCACACACACACACAGTTACACGCACACACACACACACACACACACACACACACACACACACACACACACAGCAACAGACCTGGGAAATCTGACCAGACGTATTGGAGAGATGAACTTTCTGAAGATCTCCTCTCATGTGCTGTAGTGATGATGATGGTGATGATGATGATGATGATGATGATGATGAGGGGGTGCTGACCAATCAGAGAAGTTCTTGTCCTGCTAATGGAGATGAGGATCTCCACTGACCCTTTACAAGTTCAAGAGCTAAAATGGAAACGTTCGTAGAGGAAATTCCTCTGATCTCCCATCTCACCCACATGGAGAGGGGAGAGTGTGTGTTTGTGTGTGTGTGTGTGTGTGTGTGTGTGAAATCAGACGGTTGTCTCTCCTGCCCAGTGTCCACTGTTTTATTTGGCATATCCAGACCAGACCCTCCTGAAGAATGCGGCTTTAATCCTCAAATCGCTGCACAAACATGGCACTGCCGTCTCGGCCGCTCAGCGCCACATTCATCCACGTCACCATCAAACAGCACGGGTCTGGCGGTTAAACAACCAGTAACTGGTTTTATTAATCAAGATACACACACACACACACACACACACAAGCAGGATGTTCAAAGAATGGAAGCAAACATCTGAATTCAGGACACACATCTTTTAAACTTGGAACATTTTCAGTAAATAAGGATTTTAGCTTGATTTTTTGTAATCTGCTGCAGGTGGTTTTAATTCTTTTTTCATTCCATAGCTGTGAGATGAAGGTGGAAGTGGTGGATGAGGGTAAGATGTGATGCTGCTCCACATGCTAATATGGTTTTAATAACTGTGTAATACACAGAATAGTTGATGGAGGGGTGCTTTATACACATAATAGGGCAAAAGGTAAAAACCACTGAAAAAGACACATTCCTGCATTGCCGAGGTACCAGACCATGGAGCAGATGTGATGCTGGTGAACATGGACCCACCACTGGAGCTCTGAGTAACATGAACCAGAATTCAGTATTCAGTATTCAGACAGGCAGACAGATAGATATAAAGACAGACAGGTGGACTGATGGACTGATGAATAGACGGCTGGACAGATGGATGGATGAACGGATTGATGGATGAATAGTGTATGAATGGATGGATGGCTAAATGGATGGATGACTGCATGGGTCAATGGATGGGTAGATGTATGGATGCATGTAAGGAAGGATGGATAGATAAATTGATGGATAGATGGACACATGGATGGATGGCTGGATGTAGATGGAAGTATGGATGGATGGATAGATAGACGGACAGATAGATGGACAAATGGATGGATGGATTGACAAATGGATAAATTAATTAATGGATGGATGGATACATGGATGGATGGATTGACGGACAGATTGGGATGAAAGAACAGATGTATGGATAGATAGATGTATGGATGGATGGACGGACGGAATGCATAGATGAATGGATGCATAAATAGATGGATGGACGGATGGAGATGGAAGAATAGGTGAATGGATGGACAGATGAACAAACAGATGAACGGATGGATGAAAACCCTCAGTTCCTTCTATGAGAAGGTCTCAGACCATAATTGGCCTTTAGAGTATAAATATGCCATCAGCTCGGGATGAGGAAAAAACAGATTCTGGCTGATGGGGCGAGGACATAAATCAAAAGTAAAAAGCATGCGAAGGGACGAGTGAAGGGAGGCGTATGGTTTTGTGGTGTGGCTTGTACTGCTGAGCCGACCATAAGCTGCAGGATGGGGTTCTTCTGCCAAACCTCAGCGTTCCGTCCCTCCTCTCTGTTCTCGCAGCGGGATCTGCGGCGCAAAAGGAAGTTACAAAGACGCGACTGTTGAGGACCAGCGTCCTCCGCGCCGAGGAACATGGGGAACAATTTTAGGTTCCCTCCATCACCCACACAGCACATAAATCTCACAGGCGGAGCTTAACCCCGAAATCCAACATGACGGCGTCTCAACCTCACCTCCATCACGAGTGGAAGAACACATATGTACAAACACACACTCCATACACACAATATACACAAGAATGTATCACACACACACACACACACACACACACACACATACTTTTATATACAGCATATCCCCACAGATTGATATGATGAGAAGCAGCTCCAGACGTGGAACCACGATGGACGAATTACAGATGGAGTATTGTGAAGTGGGGCAAACGTTTTAATATCTTTTTATTGCTCAGCTCATTAAGTGCTGAGGTCGGCGCTGTAATTGCTTCCCTGTGTCTACAGAGCGTTTAACGTGCCATCCGCCTGACACCAGCTCGCATGTCCCTGCTGCCATTTACTGACCACCTCCATCTCATTCCAGCAGCAACACACACGCACACACACACACACGCGCGCGCATACACACACACGCATACACACACACACACACTCTACTCCTACAACATTCAAAGTCAATATTATACCCAATACACACACTAACATTTACATTTACATTTCCAGCATTTATCAGACGGCATTATCCAGAGCGACTTACAATCAGTTATTACAGGGACAGTCCCCCCCTGGAGACACTCAGGGTTAAGTGTCTTGCTCAGGGACACAATGGTAGTAAGTGGGGTTTGAACCTGGGTCTTCTGGTTCATAGACGAGTGTGTTACCCACCAGGCTACTACCACCCCTAGATTAGATTAACACACAAAGTTAATCTAACGCATTTACACAATTATACACACCCACGTGCATGCAAAAAAAAAAAAAAACACAATTGCTGAGCCTGAAACACACTCCAGCACCAGCCATATGGACCTCATTAGATAAATTACTGAAGAGGAAAGCAAAGCATCTGGGTGGGAGAAAGTGGGTGGAGTTCGACTGCACAGTCGTCACTGTCACAAGCCATTAAGCACTTGCGATTCGCCGCGTAGCGGAGAAACAGTGACACGTCAGCTCGCCGCCGTCATTTCTCTGCATCTGTCACAGACGTCCGGCCAAAAACAACCTCCCCCTCCCCGCCACTCCAGCCACTCGCCCGCGTCCTCGTCCTCGGTTCTGCTGACCGCAGCCTTTTTATTTATTCCCCCCGGTTTATTTATCTTGCTGAGAAACACACAGATGGTTCCACCTCGAACGGGACAGGGACTGGAGGCCAAACACACAAACGCGAGACGAGAGAAAGTGAGAAGGAGCAGATGACTCTGGACGTTTGCAGACTTCACGTTGGAACAGAACCCGACGGGGGGAAAAAACCAGGAGAAGGAACCCATGACAGCATCGCGAGGCTCCGACTCAAACCAAACACGGAGCAGCAGACCTCAGCAGAACCAAGGTGCAGCTCCAGCTGATGGAGGGCGGCCAGCGTGGATGGAACAACCGAGGCAGCGCAGTTCACGCCGCGGGCAGCACGAGTTCAGTGGGGTTAGAAAATGACAGAAACTTGTTCCCTAACAGGGTGGGTGTTGAATACTCAGAATACACAGTATTCTGTACTCAAAACTCCTTTGAAATGTGTGGGTAAAACAGCTGGACAGCAAGGCGTGGCCTCATGCCTCCAAGATTGTGAGTTCCAATCCTGACTTGGACAGTGAATGTCCACAGTGCACACAACCAAATGTGTCCTCTGCTTTTAGTCTTCACCTTGGTGAACAGTGGGCACCATGACAGGGGACGGTGCCATGTGTGGGGACGGTGTTTTGATCAGTGTCACCTCAGTGGCACCATGGCGGATTGGGATTCGAACCGGCAACATTTCTGCCCCTTGTGTGGGCAGAGTTTCTGTGTATTCTCCGGGTTCCATGGTTTCCTCCAATTTCCTTCTTTTAAAAATCAACATGAATCTGTATCCATGTTGGATTCTGCATTGCCATTAAGGGGCAATTTTGGGGCAAATCTGGCTAAAGGTGTGACAGTGTTAGCACTAGCATCATGCTACCTGTCACAAAAAGAAAACATGGACGAAATCAACATTGATCAGTTTATCAGAGACAGAGTAGAAAACAGATCAAGAGGAAACAAAGAACGATGTTCCGATATTGTGAAGAAAACGTTCTTCAGTGATCCGTTTTATTGCTGTTCCTCTGAAATGTTCTAGTCCGTCGCTGAGCTAAACTCGGCCGCATTACGTAGTTGCTGTGTGGCCTGAAGTGACCCCGCTGTGGTTTCATGGCAGGTCAAAGGTTACTCGAGCTCCACCCACAGCCCGGTGTTACAGTTCACTGATGACTCAGCAGGACAAGCCATGATGCACATAAAACACACACACACACACACACACACACACACTGATTCATTCAATAATCTGAAATAAGCATGCAAACACACCGGCACACCTCATTAAATACACAATTATATTCATAGACACACAACACCAAAATCTAGCATATCCAGTAAACCAGAAACACACACACACCTGCATTCACAACACAGAGGCGTACATGGAGCTGAAACACTGACTCGCGCTGTTGAACATAATTCTGGAGGAGAGGAGCAGCGTATTATTAATACTGATACTGCGCCTCCATTCAGGGAGGATGGGGGACACAAAGGGGACACCTGGAGATCTGGAGGGAAACAGATGTCTGCTTTCTGTGTGTTTTTGACAGGATTTTTTTTTTATTTTTCTGTAGAGGTTATTGTAAACGCTTCCTCTCCCCTTCATTACAGATCAGCGACAGAACAGAGCCCTGAAGCTCAGAAACCAGACCGTCCACACTAAACTGGTCCGTTACCACATGGGGTGACAGACCGTCAACCTGAAATGAGGAGCAGCGGTGGCCTAGCGTTTCCGTAACCAGAAGGTTGCCGTTTCGAATCCCGACCCGCCAAGGTACCACTGAGGTGGCGCTGAGCAAAAGCACCATCCCCACACTTTACTTTACATTACTTTACTTTTACTTAGCAGATGCTTTTATCCAAAGCGACTTACAGGAGGAAGACACCAGCAAGTCTCGTTTGATTTTTATAGATTTTGAGTTTACAAAAACTAAGAGTCCTGATAAGGACGAACTTGTCAGGAATAGAAAATGCTCGGAGATTGTTAAGTGCTAGACGAAGAAAAACCATAATATTATTTATTTATTCATTTTTATTTTGTGCAGTGTGTACGCATGTGAGTGTGTAAGTGTTAGATTTGTGTGAAATACTTTTTGAATAAGAGGGTGGGGAGCCGGGGAGCACACACTTCTCCCCGGGCGCCTGTCATGGCTGCCCACTGCTCACACAGTGCGACGGGTTAAATGCAGAGGACACATTTCACTGTGTGCTGTGCTGCTGTGTATCACAATGACAATCACTTCACTTTCATGAAGGGGAGGAAAGGGCTCAGAGAGTCACAATACAACTGAAACAACGCAGCAGGTCCTTCTTACTCAGGTCTTTTTCTGGTAGAACATTATGAGCCCCTGTGTCCTACTGGAAGGTTTATTTTTTTTATACACACATACACACACACACACACACACAATAGTTTATGGTGTTTGACAAAGAGACACAGTGCCCAAACAAACCGAGTCAGACACTCTCGGTCGTGGGTGGCCAGGGTTTGTGGATGTGCGGGTTCCGAGCACAGACTGATGAAACCTTTAATGCTGGATAGATGTGCATCATTCCTTCCTAGCAGCAAAAGCTACATAAGTAGCGGAACTTCAGAAGCAGAACTTTGAAGGTGTTCCGGTGGGATGGAGCATGGTGTTCGTTCTCCGTAATCCGTACACTCTGCAGAAACAGTTCAGAAGCGGCTTGAGGGACATGACAAGGCATTCCAGGTTTTCCCCAGATCTCAATCTGATCAATAATTAGCGCCGGAATGACTGAACACTGCGACTGGGTCTTCTTTTCTGACCCGGGGCTTTGTTCTGCAAAATGAATCCTGACTGGCTAAAAGTTGTGTTAAATCATGCCACACACACACACACACACACACACACAAACTCTCAACACCTCTACACACCCAGAAACACACGGCCGATGAACATGAACAGACTGGACTTCCTTGTGAAGGTGGCCTTGAGCGACAGACACGCAAATCTGGATTTTGAATATCAGCATCATCTTGCTCTATAATATGTTGCGGGTGAGCGTGTGTGTCCGCGTGTCTTCGTCAGAGACCGCAAGAGACAGTACTCACAAAGACACCCATTCAGATGTCTAATAAATACATCCAGAATTAAAGTAGATCCCAAATTGTTCTTCTGCTTTTCATGCTTTTAACCCGGAGCTGACCTACTCTGCCACTCACGACTAGAACGCGCTGTTACGAATTTCCATCCGTAGTGGAGACGCTGGCCTGATGGTTCTTCTGCTCAGATGCCAGCCGCGAGGTTTCAGAACACGCGAGGTCGGAGTGAAACTCTGGCCTCTCCATCTGCAGCCTCACCTCCCTGTCCTCCCCTCGCTTCGCCCTTAACTAATGCTGTTTGTTGAGCATCGGTTACACCGGCCCGGCCCGGTCTGTTTGGACTGAACGGCCGCCAAAATTCCGCATGGTTCCGAGAGATAGAAAAATCCTGCCGCTTCCAAGGACAACAGAGAAGAGATGAGAAAAGAAGAGACGAGCGGAGAGAGGAGAAGAGGGTTTTATATCATTGTTATTTGTGTCATCAAATCCTGTACCCGGTCCCCATAAAGAATCCGGTCCCCATAAAGCAACACGCACTTTACACCTAATTGTAGGTGCAAAATGCACAAATAGTTTGTGGCACTATGAAAAAGGAGAAACAGACCGATTTTAAAAGCTTGTGGCTAAAAAGGGATAAATTTAAAGATGTAATGTACATTTGGGCATGGCCGAAAGACTTTGTGAGATGTCCTGTCCTCTGTCCTCAAACAGCGTATACAACCTAATCCTTTTATTGCGCTTTTTGGAATCAGCGATGATGCATGTCATATCTTTCGCTTCCCCTTTAGCCGGACGTGCAGTCTTACTCAGAAGGAAAGGTGCTGCTCTTCCCACCCGTGGTCAATGGATGAGGGACCTTATGTCCTGTCTGAGCCTCGAAAAGATAAGATACTCGTTCAGTGCATCTGATAAATGCTGTAAATGATAAATGCTGTAAATGTAAATGTAAGTATTTTACAAGCCTTCAGTCTCAGAATCCGACTATTAGAATCACCCAGTAAAGTTCCAGAAACTATATTGTCGTCTGGTTCTTTTTAATTAACCAATCTGGCATGAGGACGGGGTTATTATTATGTGTTATATAGGTTGTTGGGTTTAGAATTGCATGCGTTATTATCATTATTGTTCTTCGAATATGACTAAATTGCCATTTTTCCTAGAATACTCTACTGCAACGTTACCCGATCTTTGTAACTCTTACAGAATTTATTTACTTAGTGAGGTCTTTTTTATATTGTGTGCTTGGTATTTTTTTCTTTTTTGTTGTTCTCTTTCTCTTGCTTAAAGTCAATCAAAATATCTTTGGGAAAAAAAAGATTTTGTGAGATGTGATACTCATCTAATTTGCATATTATAATGTTATCAATGTTATCTGTGAACGTATTTCCTCGGTTTCACAAATAAACTTCTCACTGTCGCATTTGTCAAACAGACCCAGCCACCATTGCCATTGCTATTTCCAGGCCTATTCAGATCAAGATCACCCCTGCTGTGATCTACCACGTCTCCCACCTCTTTGGGGTACGGGATATAGAGAACTTGTGCTCTGGTTACTTTCGGCACTATTTCCCCCCACCCCTGCTGGCTCGACCTCAATGTCCTGTGGACACCACCACCACATTCATCACTACTTCCCCATTCCAGTTGGGAAAAGCGTCTAAATAAACACCCCGTGCTTCATGCAAGGAAGTGAAAGAGATTATTTTTGTCATTGTGAGACACTGCAGCACAGCACACTGTGTCACGGTGAAACGTGTCCTCTGTATTTAACCATCAGAGAAGTGTGTGAGGACGGTACCTTCATCAAGGGGATCTCGGTGGCACCTTGGCGGACCAGGATTCAAACGGGCAATCTTCAGATTACGGGGCCGCTTGTTTGACTGCTAGGCCACCAGTGTCCTGGGAGAATCACTAGAATTACGAGATGACCGATGGTCATTTCCAAAAGTCAAATATTCATCCTCACAGTTCCAACTTTTTATCAGCCACTGAACTTCATCTCATCGAGAGATGGTGAACATGCTGACTTCAGAAACCTGGTAAACCTGGGATTTAAATAAGAATTTGAATAACAGCCTCAGTGGCCTCTGGCTCTGTACATAGTGGTACATCATTTGCATCCCGCGGAGATTCAGTCGCTACTCATCCTGCACCCAAATCATCATGGAAAAGTAAAAAGAGCCGCCACGACTGACATTTCAGATGCAGACGACTGAATTGATGAATACCGTCGCGCGGGTCCAGTTCCAGGCAGGTACCTGGTTCCCTGGTTCCTGACATTTGAACGAAATGAAGTTAAAGTGGAGTGTGGGGATGGCTCGGCCAATCGCGCTCGTCCCCGTGCCGCGATAAGGTCAGCTGTCAGGAGGCGGTGTTTCTCGAGTGGAGCCTGTACGCAACCTTTACTTTCACGGCCTTTATTACGGTACGCACGAGGGCCACTTTACACCCTTCATCTGCAGAGCGGCCATCACACGACCAGCAATCCCTACACGGCCAAGTACTCTGGGAGAGGACAGAGAAAAGGGCGGTAGTATACTAGCAGGTAACACACTCGCCTATGAACCAGAAGACCCAGGTTCCAATCCCACTTACTACCATTGTGTCCCTGAGCAAGACACTTAACCCTAAGTATCTCCGGGGGGGGACTGTCCCTGTAACTACTGATTGTAAGACGCTCTGGAAAAGGACATCTGGTAAATGCCGTAAATGCAGGAATCATGTGGGATAATAAAGATTTGTTTTTATTAACTTCATAATTTTAATGTTTCGTTTCTCTTAAGGCATGATTTTGTAATTATACTGGGTTTAATTCATGTGCTATATCTAATTGATCTTTATTTGCAATCTAAATAATGTCACATTACATCTATTGGGGCAGTGGTGGCCTAGCGGTTAAGGAAGCGGCCCCGTAATCAGAAGGTTGCCGGTTCGAATCCCGATCCGCAAGGTGCCACTGAGGCGCCACTGAGCAAAGCACCGTCCCCACACACTGCTCCCCGGACGCCTGTCATGGCTGTCCACTGCTCACTCAGGGTGATGGGTTGAATGCAGAGGACAAATTTCACTGTGTGCTGTGCTGCTGTGTATCACATGTGACAATCACTTCACTTTACTTTAGTGCCTTTATCAATTACTTCAATTACAAAAAAAATCTAATCAAATTAAGTAGACCAGACTTCTTGGGTCCTTATCATGTACACTTAGTTAATCTCTTTTTTTAACATGAAAGTTGTGTTGATCAGATACAAACCTGAAAAACAATACTCTTAGCAAGCCAGTACAAAATCAGACCAGTTCTGGACGTGGTTCCTTCAGTTTTCTTTCAAACATTCGCTCGGTATCTCACTATGGGAACGCCCTCAGCGTGACCGATCGCGGAAGCACCAATGACACCACGTCCGTCGCAGACGGACCAATGGCAGCTGCACCCCGGGAGCCCCGCCTCCCTATATCAGGTGCCGCCGCCCACCGGAACGGCCTTCTCGCACTCTTCCCCGTGAAGATCTGCGGTCTTTCCTCAGTGCCCGGATTGTGGCTGCCCCCTGCTTACAGTTCACAGGCGAACCGTCAAGGACCTCGCCACAGAACGCAGGTCTGCGGTCACCCTCCACGTGGTACCGAGAGGTCTTCCTTTGTCTTAGTTTCTGTGGAGGAACAGTGGGCTCACCCCCCGCTGCCCTCCGAATACCGCCTAACGCGTCAAGGCGAGGGGTAGGAAAGCAGAAAAAAAGCGAAAGGACGCAATTCGACGCTAACGCGTTGTGGCGAGTGTCCCCGGCCATTTAGAGCTCTCACCAGGTTCTAATGGCCAGCCCCTCTCCCGCCGGGTCCTCCGGGACAAAGGGCGTCGTGTCCCGCTATTGCCCCGCTGCCTGTGGTTTCAGTATCTCAGGCAAGGACCCGCACCCCATGTGCATCACGTGCATGGGGGTGAAGCACGCTCGGGCGTCGCTTGCGGACCCGGATGGCTGCGCTCACTGCAAAGCCATGTCGGTGAAAACCCTGGAGAGGAGGCTGCGTATCGCCGCGTCCACACGCGCCGACACGTGTCTGCTGCCTAAAACCGCGGCGGAGGGCGCCTCAAAACCCCCTCCACCCCGCGCCTCCACGAGTTGGGCGGACATAATGGACGTCGAGTCCCCTATGCTGCCCCCGCTGTTCGACGAGCACGTGTTCGAGGACAGGGAGGAGGCAGACGTCGAGGAGGAGGATGACGATCAGCTCCTCCGAGACGAGCCAGAGGAGGACGACGAGGATGCCATTCTCCCGGATGCGCAGCCCTCTAGACCTCCCAGCGCTCACGGCAGCGAGCCCTCCACGGGGGACTTCGGTTTGGTCGAGGTGTGTAAAAGAGCCGCGGCCAGGCTGGGCATTGCATGGCCAGCCCCCCGTGGTGACCTCGGGGTTGAGAGGGACTTTTTCGACGGGAAAAGACTCCCTTCTCGTCCGCCCGCATTCAGCCAATCGCTTCCCGCGGTGCCTGCGTGTGTGACCGAGGTCAGACGGTCCTGGGATAAACCCTTTTCTAACCGCGTTCCCGTCAAGGGCTACTCGGGTTTGGATATTGGCGACATGGAGGAGCTGGGGCTCTCCAGCCCCCCCACGGTCGAGGCTTCGGTGGCTCATCACCTCCACCCGACCAGGAGGGCTACATTTTCGACAACAGGACCGTCGCTCCCAGGTAAAATGGATCGCTTTACCGCGTCCATTTATCAGAGGATTTTTAAATCTTCCGCGCTTTCCGCCAGGGCGCTTAATGTGACCTCGCTCCTGACGGCGTACCAAGCCGAACTGCTCGAGGAGCTGGGAAAGCAGCTGGACTCTGGCAACCCCGATCCAGCGACCTGGGTGGAGATCTGCATGATTTCAGACCTGAATCTGCGCACTTCACGCGGCGCGATTCAGAGTTGTGGCCGTGCAATGGGTCTCGCCGTCGCGGGCGAGCGCTCGTTGTGGTTAAACTTGTCCAGTCTCACCGACCGGGAGAAGGTTGATTTTCTCGACGCGCCGGTGGACTGTAAGAACCTTTTTTCGGCCCAACAGTCGAGGCAATGCGGCAGAGGTGCGATCTCCAGAAGAAAGAAGGAGAAGCCTTCGACTTCTGTCTGCCTCGCAAGCCGGCGCCGCGCGCCCCTCCCCCGCCCCCCCGCCCGGGACCCCCGCCTCAAAACCGGGGTTTCCGATCTGACTTCAGGTCACCTGGCCCGCGGGCCACGGGGAGGGCAGCTGAACCCCAAGCTCAACACCGGGCTACCAGCTTCAGACCAGCCTCCCCCCAGCGGTAAGAAGCGCCGGCAGACCTAGGGATTCGTTTCCCTCACAGCAGGGGCATCACCAGCACCACGTGGTCTCTGGCCTCCCCCCTCCCTTGACCGACGTCACGCTCGCCCCTCCCCCAGCAAAACGGGTGATGGTGTGCACGTCGGCAGAACGTTCTGTTCAATGTTCAGCGGCCACTTTTGTTCCCCCGCTTCATTGCAGGACCAAAGCACCAGTTCACACCGTGCTTCCTCTTACGCCCTCCCCTCAGCTCGTTCGGTCGAGTTTGAATGTGGAGCGGGTGAGACGGGTTTGTCCCAGTTAATTTTCCGTTCCCTTGCCGTTCTCAGGGTTCATTAAAAATTGCGCTGCCGCATCCACGCCTAGGGCTGAGGGCGCAGGCGCACAAACAAAAACGAAACTTAAGCAGAGAGTGTCATGCCTCTGCGCCTACACCAGATGAACCCCCTTGCGCGCCGTGTCGACAGCTGGCGCGCATGCGCAGTTCACCCCTGCGTCCTGGCGACGGTAGGGAAAGGTTACAGGCTGCAGTTTGCGGCACGTCCCCCCGCGTTCAACGGGGTGGTTTCGTCGCTGGCAACTGGGGATGCCGCTCAGGTTTTGGAGGCAGAAATAACCTCCCTTCTGAGCAAACGGGCAATAAGGCCCGTCCCCGTGGAGGAAATGCAGCGGGGTTTTTATTCTCGCTATTTCCTGGTTCCAAAACGGGACGGAGGGCTCCGCCCTATTCTGGACCTGCGTGTACTCAACAAACACCTCAGGCAGTTCAGATTCAGAATGCTCATTCACAAGGGCCTTTTTCGCTCGGTTCGTCCCGGCGACTGGTTCACTACAGTGGACCTGCAGGACGCGTATTTTCACATAGGAATCTATCCTGCCCACAGGCGGTATCTCTGGTTCTGTTTCCACGGTGTGGCTTACGAGTTTCTCACGGTTCCGTTCGGCCTGAGCCTCGCGCCCCGTGTGTTCAGCAAATGTATAGAAGCAGCTCTGACCCCGCTCAGATCCTCGGGCGTCAGGGTTCTGGCTTATCTGGACGATTATCTGCTCTGCGCCCGATCGCAGGCAGTGCACGAAACGAAAGTACTGGTGACCCACCTCACCAGCCTGGGTTTCAGTATAAACTACGCCAAGAGCGCACTGGTTCCGTCCCAGACCGTAGAATATCTGGGCCTCCAGATAAATTCTGTGTCTTTTCGTGCTTCACTGTCCGAGAGACGCATACTGTCGTTAAAACAGTGCGTTGGTCTGTTCAGCAGCGGCAGAGCGGTCCAGTTCAGGACCTGCCTGCGCCTGCTGGGACTCATGGCTTCTACTGTTGCAGTGGTTCCGCTGGGACTGTTGAACATGAGGGAATTTCAGCGCTGGGTGTCAGCGCTGCGTCTCTGTCCCCGTCGGCACCTCGGCCGTTCTGTCACGGTCTCGGAGGACTGCCTCACGGCTCTCCACTGGTGGCAGAGGGCGGGCAATTATTTGTCCGGCGCGCCACTGGGTGTCGTGTCCGTAAGGAAGACAATGACCTCGGACGCCTCCCTCACGGGCTGGGGCGCCGTGTTCGAAGGCAGGACGGTCAACGGGCTCTGGCCATCACGGCTTCGGGACGCCCATATAAACTACCTGGAACTGTTGGCGGTTTTTCACGCTGTGGTGCATTTTCTCCCCCACCTGCGGGGCTGTCATGTTCTTATCAGGACGGACAATACAACCGCGGTGGCATATGTCAACCGGCAGGGCGGGACGCGCTCACGCCGTCTGCACGGTCTGGCGCGGAGATTAATTCTTTGGAGTTACGCGCACCTTGCGTCACTGCGTGCGACGCATGTGCCGGGTTTGGTGAATTCGGGGGCGGACCTCCTCTCCAAGGGGAACCCCCTGTACGGCGAGTGGAGGCTCCACCCTCAGGTGGTTACTCAGATCTGGGAGAGGTTCGGCAGGGCTGCCGTAGATCTCTTCGCCTCGCGCGGAGACGCGCAGTGTCCCCTGTCCTTCTCTCTGAAAGACAGCGACGCGCCGTTGGGGGTGGACGCGCTGATGTACGCGTTCCCACCCCTGAGCCTGATTTGCCCCACACTCTGGCAGTCTGACTCTCCTGCTGGTGGCCCCCCGCTGGCCGGGAAGGCCGTGGCTGGCAGAGATATTTCAGCTTCTGTGGGACGAGCCCTGGCAGCTCCCGCCGCGCAGGGACCTTCTGTCACAAGCGCGCGGGGAGATTTTCCACCCCTCTCCAGGTCTGCTGAATTTGTGGGTCTGGCCCGTGAGAGGCTGAATTTGGACGCGGCTGGTCTCCCTGCCAGGGTGATCACCACCATCCAGAGTGCCAGGGCTCCATCCACGCGCACACTGTATGACAGCAAGTGGCGCGTTTTTGAACAGTGGTGCGAACAGAGGCGGGTGGTGCCCTTTGTGTGTTCGGTTACTGTGGTGTTATGTTTCCTGCAGGACATGTTGGACAAGGGCAGGGCATTTTCCACTGTTAAAGTGTATCTAGCTGCTATAGCAGCATGCCACGTGGGGTTTGACAACACGTCTGTTGGTCAGCATCCTCTCGTGCGCCGTTTTATGAAAGGCGCCCACCGGCTCCGGCCGGCTAGTCAGCTTTTCGTCCCTTCGTGGGACTTGCCCTTGGTCCTGCAGATGTTCTCAGAACCTCCTTTTAAGCCTCTGGAACAGGTGAGTGTGAAACTCTTGACTCTCAAGACAGCTTTGCTTCTCGCGCTGTCCTCAGCGAAGCGGGTGAGTGAGATTCATGCGTTCTCTGTTCATCCTTCTTGTATGAACTTCGGCCTGGGCGATGCTAGAGTTGTGCTGTTACCTAACCCTGCATTTGTTCCCAAGGTTGTTAACTCTGCTTATAATTGTAGCGCTGTGGAGCTGAGCGCTTTTCACCCCCCTCCATTTGCTTCAGAAGAAGATCGGCGGCTGCATTGTTTGTGTCCGGTACGTGCTTTGTGGGTTTACACGGACAGAACCAGAGGTTTCAGGAGGAGTGACCAGCTGTTTGTGTCCTGGGTTCCTCCATACAGAGGTAAGCCGATTTCATCTCAGCGGTTATCACGCTGGCTGGTGGAAGGTATCGGCATGGCCTACCATGCACGGGGTCTCCCGCCCCCGCAGGGGCTTAGGGCTCATTCCACTAGAGCCACGGCTACCTCTTGGGCTTTATTCAGGGGTGTTTCTGTACGTGATATTTGTGCTGCTGCTAGCTGGGCTACGCCACACACATTTATTAGGTTTTACCGACTCGACGTCACAGCCCCGCCGCTCGCGCACGCTGTGCTTAGTGTTGGTGCCGCTGATTAGAGTTGTTTCAGCTCCGTGTGCGTCCGGAGGTACTTCGGAAAGCATGCAATATGGGAGTTGGCCATATCTTTCCCATAGTGAGATACCGAGCGAATGTTTGAAAGAGAACATGAGGTTACTCGACGTAACCCCGGTTCTCTGATAACATGAGTGAGGTATCTCACTGCTTTCCCCTCCTTGCATTTGGCACAGGGAAGAGCATGTTAGAGAAGGCCGTTCCGGTGGGCGGCGGCACCTGATATAGGGAGGCGGGGCTCCCGGGGTGCAGCTGCCATTGGTCCGTCTGCGACGGACGTGGTGTCATTGGTGCTTCCGCGATCGGTCACGCTGAGGGCGTTCCCATAGTGAGATACCTCACTCATGTTATCAGAGAACCGGGGTTACGTCAAGTAACCTCATGTTCTGTCTGTACAAGAAAGAGAGTTTAAAATTTCTAAAATCTGATAACAACTTTACTTGTCTGAATGAACTTTTCTTCTACATGAGTTTAAAGAATTAAAAGTGGCCAATATTTTACTTATAATAAAATAACTGAACAATTTACCATTCAGTCACAATGTCAATCAACACACAAACTTCATACTTGCTCATTCATTCAAAATAAAGAAAATCATGAATGTGAAAACACTAAATGGAGGATGCAGAAGGCCATCAGATTACAATGAAAATATAATTTATAAATTCTATGACTTTTTAACATGCTTTAACAGTTAAACCAACTTATTTTAAGTGAAAAGTCATGATGTGAGTTTTTTTTTTTTTATTATTATTTACACCGCAATGTCATTATTAGGTTTTCAGGTTTGAGTTTTATTTTGTGTCTCTGTGTGTTTCTGGTGGGGCAGGATATACAGAAATTGTATGCAAATTAGAGAATACTGTAGAAAGGTACTTATAAATGGGCACAGAGTCTCTGTTCATCCCATTCTGGTTATTCTGTTCTCCCATCCAGAATATTGTCCTCAAAATCCATCTGATAAAAGTCTGATTTAACTTTATGTCCTTAAGAATGGATCATTTTATTTTCACCGTGCTCTTATTATCAGGTATGAGTTTATGTTTATGAACTTTACTATGAACATTAATATAGTCTGTGTCTGGTTTGACTGTATTTGCCTGATTCTTGTAATGGAATTTATTTAAATATTGTCTCAGTAAAACTAAATGTAATTTGAGTACAATCCTCTAATAACTTATATATATATATATATATATATATATATATATATAGATATATATATATATATATATATATATATATAGATATATATATATATATATATATATATATATATATATATATATATATATATATATATATATATATATATATATATATATATATATATATATTTATTTCTCTTCAGATGTGTCTTCATGTGCAGGTCTCCAGTATCACTTTGTGAATGAGAATATGACCTGGACTGAAGCCCAGAGCTACTGCAGGGGGAATTACACTGACCTGGCCACTGTTGAGGACACAGAGGACATGATGATGATGGTGGACATCACTGTACAGCAGGATTATAAAGGTCCAGTCTGGATTGGACTTTACTATGGGGACACATGGAGATGGTCCATACAGGACAACAAGTCCTACAGTCATGCAGATACAGGATTCAGAAACTGGAGTCAGACTCCACCTGAACTCAGACAGCCTGATAATGGTGGTACACCGATTACTATAGAAATAAAGGCGGCCTGTGTAATGATAAATAATGAAGGCAGCTGGAATGATGCCGGATGTTCGACAAAATATCCAACTGTCTGCTATCAAGGTAAGAAAATCGCTGAATTAATAAAGCTGAGGGAGAAGAGAGATGTGTGACTATCTGGAGCTTCTCTACTGTTCCTGTAATGATGGCAGCATATAATGAATGTATCTGAAAACTGCAACTATGTTCCTCACAGAGAACAACGCTGGTGGCATTTATGTCATTAACTCCACCGGAAGAACCTGGACAGAAGCTCAGATCTACTGCAGACAGCACTACACAGACCTGGCCATCATCAGGAACAGTGAAGACAATCAAAACGTCACAAGTCAGTTGACAGGCAATACTTGGATTGGTCTGCACAGAGACTGGGTGTGGTCAGACCAGAATAATTCTACATACAGGAGCTGGACAGCAGGACTTCCTCTTAATAATAAAGCGAGTTGTGCTGTAGCTGATATCAGTCAGGGAGGAACATGGATGGGCACAGATTGTAGTGCTCGGTTTCCTTTTATCTGTTACCAAGGTGAGATATAAACTCTAGAACCTTCATACAGAGTTCACCTGATCTGTCTGTAAGATCTTCTCTGTTCCTGTACCTGTTCTCCTCCAGATAATCTGGTCCTGGTCCGTGAGAATAAGACCTGGAAGGAGGCTCTGCTGTACTGCAGACAGAACCATGTGGACCTGGTGTCAGTCGCTTCTGAGAAGGTCCAGCGCTGGGTGAGGGAGATGGCGGGAGAAGCCTCCACTCCTTATGTCTGGATGGGTCTGCGCTACAGCTACACTCTGAACTTCTGGTTGTGGGTGAGTGGAGAATTCAGCTGCTACCAGTCCTGGTCCACAGGTAACGGGACGGGCTGGTACAGAGATGAAGGGGGCAGGAGGGTCTGGAGCACCGGTGCCCAGCAGGCTGGAGGAGAACAGAAGTGGGTCAGTCTGTCTGAGGACACTAAGCTCAACTTCATCTGCATAAAATAACACCTTCATGTCATTTAGATCAAACTACATGGAAACTGCTGTTTAATATTACAGATTTTTTTTCATGAATAATCTTTTTGAGACAAGATGCTGAGATGAACGTTGTTTTTTTATTCCAACCCTTTATGAAGCACCACTGTCACACCAAGTCAGATCCAATCATTTTAAGGCTGAGACCAACATAATGTCAAATCATTTGTCTTTCAATCTTTTATTTAATAATTCTTGCTTGAATTGACTTTTCTTTGCCATTGACCTAAAAATATAAAATATGTATTTGTTTTTTCAATAAATCTGCATACAATTAAATATTCAGGCTTTCTAATGTCTTCTCTACATTTCATTTATTTAATTTCAATTAAATTCCTTCTTACTGTCTGTTACTGAAACTCAATGAAACACTTAATAAGGTAGACAAGGAAGGATACAACCTCGGCTGGCCTCTCAACCCCCACCACCATCTCTGAAAAATACAGAAGCTCCTCCACTTCCTTCAGAGGCTGGAGAAGGACAGCATCCCCCTCTCATCTCCACCACGTTTTTCCAGGGAACCACAGAAAACATCCTGTGGAGCTCCAGAACTTCCTGGTTCAGTAGCAGCAACAGAAGCAACCAAAGTTCTGTTTAATCCTGGAGTGCCCAAACATTTTCCCTTAGTGGGCCAAAATGAAAATCTATCGGAGGACCGCGGGCCAAATGTAATATTTTACACAAAATACAAAGACTAATAGTAAAGTAAAATACTTTTATTTATCAAACAGTTATCTAACCTTCATTTCTCTGTAAATAACATTAAACTAAATATGAGAAATAAGTCATATATAGGCCTTTAGAACATTTAGAAAACTTTTGTAATCACATATAGTGCAAAATGTCAAAGAGTGCATATCCAACAGCAACACAACAACAACAGTAGCAACAATATAACTGCACCACTAGTGAGAGTGTCACAGGGGGAATTCGATGACGCACTTGTCTGTCAGGTGTAGTGACATGAATTTATTCTTTAGCTCAGAATCACACCTCTACGTTCCCTAAAGTCCTCAAAGCGCAACGCAAAGTCCTGGTCCAAGTGTCTGAGAAGTGCTGCATATTCAGGCAGTCTCTGCTTCACAAGGTTGACCTCTCTCAGACTAGGGAAGTGTGCAAGGTTTCCTGGGAAGAAGTGAGAGAGCTGCTAAGTTGTCAAATAATAAGAAATATTGCAACATAAATGTTGTTTAATGTACTTTGAAAATAATACAGCCTTACAATTTTATTACAATACTTTTTAACAATACTTTTTAACTGCACAATAGTGGAATATGGAAATGTTAATAAATGCACTTACTAACATATTCCACATAATATCAATCCCAGTAACTGCACTTTTATCAAGTGAGGTGCATGTACATGCTGCCACCTTTGCTCTCCATTATCACTTAATTAAATCATAAGAATTTTTACAATCACAAAAAAATATGCAAGTTCCAAAAGACAAACAAAGCGCATGTCTGCCTGTCAATCAAGTTCAAGAACCATGGACAACGCTGTCCCTCCGCAACACAGTTAACAAGGACGGGACTTATTTACGGCATAAAATACAGCATGATAGACATTATCACCATTAAAACTGAATGTGTATGTGTGTCTCTGTGTGTGTACGATGTAGTAACCTACCTGCTGACAGAGTAGCTGCAGCTTTGACCTGAAAGCCGTTATGTGGTCAAATGGCTCAGTGATGATCTGATCCTTCCCTTGAAGCTGAATATTCAGGGTGTTGAGCAGGTCAGTGATGTCCACCATAAAAGCCATGTCACAAAACCAGTTTTCATCTGTGGGGACTTGAGTGTCACTGTTCTTGCTTGTCAGAAACACTGCGATGACACGGCGCAGCTCAAAAAAATCCACCTCACCTCTTGGTGGTAAAGCACATCCTTGTATTGTGAATCAACCTCCTCTAGAAGATCTCTGAACTGGCGGTGTGAGAGCGCTTTCGAACGTATTTATCGCACCAACTGATCTGGCACATGGTTGCTCTTGGTGCAGGATGCAGTGGTATTTTTGCCACCTTACCTCCACATTGGGGAACCTTCTGGGAAATGGGTGAGGCAAGGCCTGCTTTCCTCCCAACCATGGCAGGTGCTCCATCAGTTCTTATCCCAACCAATTTTTCCCAGCTCAGCCCGTTCGTATCCAACACTTGCTCAACGGCTGCAAACAAATCCTCACTTTTTGTTGTGCTGCGCAGTGTCTCAAATCCAGCCAGCTCCTGAGTTATTTCCATGTTTTCGTTTACTCCCCGTATGAAAACCAAAAGTTGTGCAGAGTCCGAAATGTCCGTGCTCTCATCACACGCCAAAGAAAAGGCGACGAATTCAGCAGCCTTTGCTTTAAATTGCTCCTTAATGTCTCGTGTCACAGTGTTTGGTGAGAGGCTGATCCGGGAGAAAGTTTTTGCCTGTGACGGGCACATGATGGTCGCAGCTATGGACAGACACTCCTTACCAAAGTCACCTGTTGAAAATGATCTCCCAGTCCAGGTAATTAGCGCATTAATCTCAAAGCTGGCCCGTGTCGCTCTGTCCTGGACTGTCGAGGGCCGTGTAAGAGTCCCTTGTTGCCTGTGAAGTTTAGCCAGCAGCTCCCTGGTCTTGTTCTTTCGCGCATCACCTTTGAATTGCAAAAATGCTGCGTCCTTCGTCTCATAATGACGACGAATGTTATGCTCCTTTAGTACCGCAACAGACTGGTTACCAATAAGGCAGACCGTTTTGGCATTTATGTCAGTGAAAAATATTCTTCCTCCCAGAATTTTTTAAAATGTCTTTTGTCTGTGGGCCACTGACGATGCCGCTCCATGTTGATAGTGGCTTAAGCTAGCAGCCCGGTGGTGACCCGCCACAAACTGGTTTGATCCCGTATGGTGGCAAGAAAGACTCATGGGACTTTTTGCAAATTGTTAAAATATGACTCTTTATGAAGAGTGGAAATGTACATATGTGCACAGATATACTCTACATTACCCTTATAGTTGCTTGTATTTCAATTTTAGTCTTAGATATTTCAAATGTAATCAAAGCACCAGGTGAGGACTGTATAGTATATATTAGTTAGGCCAACGTACACTAAAAAGTAAACGCACTGATAGCTAAACTGGGATTCCTGCTCCAAACAAATATTCCAAACCAGTGTGAGACTGGAGCTGACCAATCTGCCCAGTACTGTAGATGGTTCCTTCAGCTCATTCAGCACCACAGCATTCTTAACTCAAAGAGTTTGGTGAAATAAGATGAAGAGGCCTCTAGCAAAGCCAGTCGTATGACAGCAACTTGCAACTCGCTGTGTTCAAATGCTCTTTCCTTCTTTGCGTGTTTCTCAGCATCAGCTGTTCTGCACCACTGACTTTACTTCAGAAAAAAGGGGTTACACTTTCATCGAATTACTTTATTAAACACTTTCAATAAATGAAAAAAACTCACATTTGTCTCTTTTATTTCCTCCTGGTCTAATTTGTGTGGATAAGGGACACCATGCAAATGATCTTTCCAAGAGCTGTGTGGATGACGTGTATATAGGTTATCAGTACATTTGAAGCAAATTCAAATGAAAAGCTTTCAAGACAGATTTGTAGGAAGGAGGAGAGAAAAAAACAATCAAAAATACAAGAGAAGAACTTGTCACTGTTCATTTTTTTTTAGTTCAAGGCCAACTGCGTACGTTCGGGGGAAAGGATTGGTGCTTAAGTCACATCCAAATACAAACAAGTGTTTAATTGATAACCATTATTTGCATATGATCTGATATGATCTGATAAAGGATAAATCAATAATTATGGTAATTATAAACAATAAATAAAGAATAAAATTACAAATCAACAAACATTTATTGTTAAAATGGTCAAATGCAAGAACTCAATATTTTCCATTTTCACTTTATCTAGAGAAGTTGTGCACAATTTAAAAACAAGGGTTCGAATTATTGAAAATCTAGTGACAAATGAATTGAAATTCACATCCATGTCATTTTCTTATATGATAAGCATTAAAAGTAACAAATATTTTCCTTATAATATAAGAACTGAACGATTTACCATTCAGTCACAATATCAATAAACACACATACTTCATACTTGTTCATTTTTCATATTGGACTCTAACACACAAAATTTTAATTTCTTTCACATCCAAACAGTGGAAAGTGTGAAAGCAGCGGGTTACAGGTGTACAAAGTGTCCAGTTCATTTTGAAAAGTTTAAGGAATTTAATTTGCATTGTCACACCCTGCACAGTCATATAAACAAGATGACACCTGCGTCCTATATAGAGAGTTGAGTAATAAAATGAAACAAATATCAGACACATTTCCCTGACATAAAATCATATTTTCAGCCGGCTTTTAAGCAGATGTTTACATGCAAATTTATCCAACAGGATAATCACAAGTAATCTTCAATTCAGTATTAAATTAATGATGTTAAAATCAAGCCATTTAAAGTCTTCACAGGTTAAAAGCAGGAAAAAAAACGATGTGTAGCTCACAAAACAAGAACTTTACAGAAATAAGTAAAAATGAAAAATAAAGATAAACCATAAATGTGAAAACACTAAATGGAGGGTGCAGAAGACCATCAGATTACAATGAAAGTATCATTTATAAAATCTATGAAAATGGCTTGAAAACATGATATTACAGTTGAAGCTGATACATAAACTAACTTATTTTATTTGAACTCATGATGTGCAGTTTTTTTTTTTTTTTTTATTACTTACACCGCAATGTCATTATTAGGTTTTATTTTGTGTCTCTGTGTGTTTCTGGTGGGGCAGGATATACATAAAGTATATGCAAATTAGAGATTACTGTAGAAAGGTACTTATAAATGTGCACAGAGTCTCTGTTCATCCAATTCTGGTTATTCTGTACTCCCATCCAGGATATTGTCCTGAACTCCATCTGATAAAAGTCTGATTTGACTTTTTCTCCTTGAAAATGGATCATTTTATTTTCACCGTGCTCTTATTATCAGGTATGAGTTTATGTTTATGAACATTACTATGAAGATTAATATAGTCTGTGTCTGGTTTGACTGTATTTGCCTGGTTTTTGTAGTGGAATTTATTTAAATATTGTCTCAGTAAACTAAATGTAATTTGAGTTCAATCCTCTAATAACTAATAACTAATAATAATAGTAATAATATTTTAATAATTAATAATCTAATAATATCATTATATCCAAACACATAATATATCATTATGTCATATTACAAGTAATTTTTTTTCTCTTCAGGTGTGTCTTCATGTGCAGGTCTCCAGTATCATTTTGTGAATAAGAGTATGAACTGGACTGAAGCCCAGAGCTACTGCAGGGGGAATTACACTGACCTGGCCACTGTTGAGGACACAGAGGACATGAAGATGATGGTGGACATCACTGTACAGCAGGGTTATAAAGGTCTAGTCTGGATTGGACTTTACTATGGGGACACATGGAGATGGTCCATACAGGACAACATGTCCTACAGTCATGCAGATACAGGATTCAGAAACTGGAGTCAGAAACCGATTTATTATTTTGGTATATGGTTTATTGGATTTTTTCTGGAGGGGTGTGTAATGATAAATACTGGAGGCGACTGGTTTATTGGCAGATGTTGGAACAAATATCCAACTGTCTGCTATCAAGGTAAGAAAATCTCTGATTAATAAAGCTGAGGGAGTAGAGAGATGTGTGACTATCTGGAGCTTCTCTACTGTTCCTGTAAAGATGGCAGCATATAATGAATGTATCTGAAAACTGCAACTATGTTCCTCACAGAGAACAACGCTGGTGGCATTTATGTCATTAACTCCACCAGAAGAACCTGGACAGAAGCTCAGATCTACTGCAGACAGCACTACACAGACCTGGCCATCATCAGGAACAGTGAAGACAATCAAAAGGTCACACGTCAGTTGACAAACAATACTTGGATTGGTCTGCACAGAAACTGGGTGTGGTCAGACCAGAGTAGTTCTACATACAGGAACTGGACAGCAGGACGTCCTCTTAATAATAAAGCGAGTTGTCCTGTAGCGGCTATCGGTCAGGGAGGAACATGGATGGGCACAGATTGTAGTGCTCGGTTTCCTTTTATCTGTTACCAAGGTGAGATATAAACTCTAGAACCTTCATACAGAGTTCAACTGGTCTGACTGTAAGATCTTCTCTGTTCCTGTACCTGGTCTCCTCCAGATAATCTGGTCCTGGTCCGTGAGAATAAGACCTGGAAGGAGGCTCTGCTGTACTGCAGACAGAACCATGTGGACCTGGTGTCAGTCACTTCTGAGAAGGTCCAGCGCTGGGTGAGGGAGATGGCGGGAGAAGCCTCCACTCCTTATGTCTGGATGGGTCTGCGCTACAGCTACACTCTGAACTTCTGGTTGTGGGTGAGTGGAGAATTCAGCTGCTACCAGAACTGGTCCACAGGTAACGGGACGGGCTGGTACAGAGATGAAGGGGGCAGGAGGGTCTGGAGCACCGGCGCCCAGCAGGCTGGAGGAGAACAGAAGTGGGTCAGTCTGTCTGAGGACATTGAGCTCAACTTCATCTGTATGAAATAACATCTTCATGTCATTTAGATCATAAAAACTACATGGAAACTGCTGTTTAATTTTACACTTTTTTTTCATGAATAATCTTTTTGACACAAGATGCTGAGATGAACGTTGGTTTCATCCCAACCCTTTATGAAGCACCACTGTCACACTGATACAAGTCAGATCCAATCATTTTAGGGCTGAGACCAACATAATGTCAAATAATTTGTCTTTCAATCATTTATTTAATAATTCTTGCTTGTATGGACATTTCTGTGCCATTGACCTACAAATATAAAATATGTATTTGTATATTCAATAAATCTTGTATATTCAATAAAATATTCAGGCTTTCTAATGAGTTCTCTACATTTCATTTATTTTTTAAATTCCTTCTCACTGAAACTCAATGAAATGCTTAACAAGGAGGGATACAATCTCGGCTGGCCTCTCAACCCCCACCACCATCTCTAAAAAATACAGAAGCTCCTCCACTGGAGGCTGGAGAAGGACAGCATCCCCCTCTCATCTCCACCACCTTTTTCCAGGGAACCACAGATATATCCTGTGGAGCTCCAGAACTTCCTGGTTATGTAGGAGCAACAGAATCAATCAAAGTTTTGTTTAGACCATATGGAGGACAAAATGACAAAAACTGGATTCAGTGTCTCAACCCTCACTCACTGGACTCATATTCCATGTTGTGCCACAGAGTACATTTTTTGATAAAAATTCTGCACTCCTTGCATAACCAAAGTTTCTTTTTTGGACAGTGTATGTTTTTTTACCTGATTTATATCTGCAGTTCCAGGTTCAATTTTACGGTGTAGAGAACGTTGCCTGATGATCATGCATCGTTCTGGTGTTAGTGGTGGATGTTAAAATCTTAATACCTTCACAGATTAAGAGAAGGAGACTTAAAAACAAACCAGATCTGAAACGACAATCCTAAACAAGTAAAAAGAGTGTCGGGTAAATGCTATAAATGTACATTTAAAATTTGGTTGTATTACTGTACCAGGCCACTTCCTGCCAAGTTCCAACCCTGTTAGTTTTGCTTGATACCAAAAAAGCATTTGATCAAGTTGAGTGGCCTTTTTTTTTAAATACTTTAAGGTATTCAGCAGACGCCCTTTTCCAGAGCGACTTACAAGTGATCAATTCTGGTTCACATACTATTAATACCATGAACTAGGAATCTGGACCCCCAACTATGAATACAATCTTTTTATTCACAATGTTGTAGTTTCTATACATAAGTCAGAGAATAAGAAGGTTACATGTTGATCTAAATATTCTCTAAATGTCCTGAGCTGCCGTTCAAAAATTCTCAGTTAAAATTTTAAAGTGAAGTGATACACAGCACACGGTGCACACAGTGAAACGTGTCCTTACAGTGTCCTCTGTATTTAACCATTACCCTTGGTGAGCAGGCACCTTGGATTCGAACCGGCAACCTTCTGTTTACAGGGCCGCTTCCTTAACCACCAGGCCACCACTGCCCCCAGTGACATCAGGCTTAAATTGTATGATACCCATTAAGTCTCTATATACAGTTGTCATTATAAATGGTTTATTGTCTCCTGGTCCATGAGAATAAGAACCTGGAAGGAGGTTCTGCTGTACTGCAGACAGAACCGTGTGGACCAGCACGAGTTTTCCAGTACGTAGTGGCTGGCAGCAGGGGTGTCCCTTATCCCTGCTGATTCTCAGCTTATTCATTTACATTTACATTTACAGCATGGTGACGCCCTTATCCAGAGCGACTTACAGTCAGTAGTTACAGGGACAGTCTCCCTGGAGCAACTTAGGGTTAAGTGTCTTGCTCAGGGACACAATGGCAGTAAGTGGGATTCGAACCCGGGTCTTCTGGTTCATAGGCGAGTGTGTTACCCACTAGGCTACTACCCCCTTGAACCCCTTAATTAGATGTAATTCAGATATTCAGGGATTCAGATTCTACAAAGTCACTCATTTCATCTCTTTATATGCGGACAACGTGCTTCTATTTCCGACATCCATAAGTTTCTGTGGCTCATGCCGTAGACGCTAATAATAAAGTTAACATCCTCTCTGGCTATGAAATCAATTATGCCAAATCAGTGGCATTGCCCTTGCACATTCCACCGGACACGTGGTCCACAGGTACGGTGTCTGTTTCACATGCATCATATTGGTTTTTAATATTCTGCCAGAATTTGAATGATAAAAATTATTCTCCTTTGAGGGGCTTCTGGGGCTTTGCATACTTCTTAACGCTGTTAACATTAATATAATCTCTCACTTACTATTTGTTTCAAAACTTGCCCTTTTATTTAAAACCCTCCTTTTATATATATTTGGTCTTTTGGTGTGTGTGTCTTGTTTTATTTACTTTACTTTACTTTACTTTACTTAGCAGACACTTTTATCCAAAGTGACTTACAAGAGGAAGATACCAGCAATTCTCATTCGATTTCTATGGATTTTGAGTTGCAAAACTAAGAGCTCTGATGAGATCCAACTTGTCAAGAATAGAACATGCTCGGAAGTTGTTAAGGGCTAGACGAAATATTTTGTGCAGTGTGTGTGCGTTAGTGTTAGATTCGTCTGAAATACTTTTTGAACAAGTGGGTTTTTAACTGCTTCTTAAAGGTGGTGGTCGTCTCGGCTAGTCGAATGGAGCAGGACAAGTTGTCCCACCAGAGTTGATTGGGATCGGAGATCCTGTGAAGAGGGAATTTTCAGTCTCATTTCGTTTGCAGATCTGAGAGGGCGTGCAGGAGTGTAACTAGTAGTGTGTTGGTATAAGAGAGTGCACTTCCATTACAGCCCTGTAGGCAGCATCAAGGATTTAAACTCAATGCGAGCAGCTACTGGGAGCCAGTGGAGAGAAGTGAGAAGAGGCGGGACGTGGGTGTGTTTCGACTGGTTAAAGATGAGACGGGCTGCCACATTTTGGACCATCTGGAGTAGTTTTATGGTGACTGCAGAGGCTCCAGCCAGGAGAGAGTTACAATAATTGAGTTTAGAGATGACCATTGCCTGGATGAGGAGCTGTGTAGCCTGTTGTGAAAGGAAAGGCCGAATCTTGCGAATGTTGTAGAGAGTGAACATCCAGGATCTGGAGATCGCAGCAACATGATGGTTTAGACTCAGTTTGTCGTCAATCCAAACACCAATGATTTTTACAGATGCCGTAGGTGTTAACATTAGCGAGCCAATTTGAATTGAGAGGTTTTGTTCCCCGGAAAGATCAAAACCTCAGTTTTGTATAAGTTTAATTGGACGTGTCGCTCAGACATCCATGCCGATATGTCTGAGAGACAGGCCGAGATTTTGACGCAATATTTTTTATCTTCTGGGGGGAAAGACAAATAGAGCTGGGTGTCATCAGTCAATGAGTTATAAGAGAAGACATGGGATTGGATGATGTGACCAAGTGAGCGAGTGTATATTGTGAACAGAAGGGGACCAAGGACAGAGTCTTGTTGAACCCCTGTGGTTACACTAGAGAGGGCAGATGTCTCACATCCCCATGATACCTTGAAAGACCTGTCTTGAAGATAAGAGGTGAACCAATTTAGTACAATTCCTGTAATTCCTAAATCTGAGTGTGGTGAGAAGAATTCCATGATTAACTGTGTCAAAGGCAGCAGATAGATCAAGTAAATGTGATATGTGATAACGGTGACAAATGTACATGTGATATAATGCTAAAATGGCAGAATATTAAAAACCAATATGATGCATGTGAAACAGACACTGTACCTGTGGACCATGTGTCCGGTGGAATGTGCAAGGGCAATGCCACTGATTTGGCAAAATTGATTTCATAGCCAGAGAGGATGTTAACTTTATTATCTTTATTAACTATTTTTGATTTCAATTTGTGGTCTTCTTTTTATTTGTTAAGTGAGTACCTGCGCTCAGTTTAAAATATATATATATATTTTCAAATTATTCAATAATTATGTAATTATAAACAATAAAAATACAATAACAAAAACAAACATTTATTGTTAAAATGGTCAAATGTGTCACATTCCCCTCTAGCTCAGGTGATGAATGGAGGAAGCAGGTTGAAAAATGAGAATGGCATATTTATTTTAAACTCAGGAAAATATTAAACAACTGAAATGTCCTTTCTTGTAGTGCCACGCCTCTCCTCAAGAGGTCATGGTGCAGGATCCTCAGCGAGGCCCTCAGCGGGAGAGCCGAAGATCGCCTTTGTCCTCCACTGGCCTCGAACCGGTGTCTCCGGGAGCTGCGGCATGGTGGAGCTGTAGTAAGACTAGAGGGGAGAGTTGAGTCCCTGTCCTACCGTGGGGTTCACAGTCACTGCCATTTAAGGACAGCATGCGGCGATGAACTCAGGACTAAAGGGACCGGCTGGTTATAAAGAGGAGTGGACAGACCCATTACCGCTAAACTAACCAATCACCGATCAGAAGTCATTACCCCACTAAGCACCCGTGATTACCACCACTTACCTGTGATGAAGAACAGGTGGGAATAATCAGGGTGCTAGTGAGCCCCAGAAGAACACACACTAATACATGGGAGAGGTCGACCGTTGGGGGCGTGGCAGAGGTGGCACGAATGTTACAGTAACCCCTCCTCCAGGACCAGCCCCCGAAGGGGGGCGAGAGCGGCCTCCTGGCTGCGCAGGGCAACGTCGAGGCCTCCCACCGCGCCGTGGTTGGACTGGCCGACTGGGCGGACGGCCCCGAGGTCTGGGTGCTGGGCGATCCGGCCGATCCTTCTGCTCTTGGCTGAGGACGTCACGGGCTGGAATCCAACTCCGTTCCTCGGGACCATACCCCTCCCAGTCAACCAGGTACTGCAGCCGGCCCCGACGCACCCGCGAATCGAGGAGTTGCCTCACCCGATATGCAGGAGCCCCCTCGACCTCCACCGCCGCGGGGAGTGTAGGGGTAGCTTCCCCTTCATCCAACGGTCCAGGGGTGACAGGCTTAAGAAGGGACACATGGAACACAGGGGAGACTTTCATGTGCGAGGGTAACTGCAGCTTAAAGGAAACGGGATTAACTTGTTTTAGGATAACAAAAGGACCTACTTACTTGGGGGATAACTTTGATGGGAGATGGAGTTGGAGATCCCGGGAGGAGAGCCAGACTCAATCACCGGCCTTTAAAACAGGCGCATCTCTACGACGCCTATACGGCACGCTGGATGTTACAGTGTGCTCCCTCCCAGACCCTTCTCTGCCCTTTGGAACCAATAGTCCACCCGAGAGACCTCAGATGGGGACAGATCCCAAGGACACAGAGGTGGCTGTCGCCCGAGCACACACTCAAACGGCGTTTGACAGGTAGCGGAGTGACGCAAAGAGTTCTGGGCGTATTCTGCCCAGACTAAGCAATCCGACCAGTCGTGCTGCCTATTGTAATAGTATGCCCGGAGGAACCTGCTGAGCGCTTCCTGTATGAAGCGCTCAGCCTGACCGTTGGACTCGGGGTGGTAACCTGAGGTCAGGCTGACGGAAACCCCCAGCTTTTGAAAGAAAGCCTTCCACACCCGCGATACAACAGGAGTGTATCCTTTTGATTCCGGGAGGTCCGTGACGAAGTCCACGGCAATGTGGGACCACGGCCTTTCCGGAACCGGCAGGGGTATGCAGGCAGAACAGGTGGGAATAATAACAACAACAACAACAACATTTATTTCTTATATAGGCCAAAATCAAGAGAACTTCTTCTTCACTTTACCTAGAGAAGTTGTGCACAATTTAAAAACGAGGGTTCGAATTATTGAAAATTTGTAAGTACACTGTAAAAAAAATCCGTTGAATTTACGGTAAAAAACTGGCAGCTGTTGTATCCAGAACCTTACTGTAAAATAAAACGGTGAGAACATTTTAGTGATTACGGAACAGTACTGTAGACACCATACATTTTACAGTTAAAAACTGATATAAATACAGAATATAACACTAGTCTTTCTCTGCAGTTACCGTAGAGTTTGAATTTAATAATTGTTAAAAATACAGTATATAACAGTGATATTCACTATTATATTCCCTTTACTTAACTGTACATTACACAGTGATAACAGCTAAGTGTCGCTGTTAGATTCTGTAATGAAAACAATTATTAACTCTAAAATATATCACAAAAATGGTTATAACCTTAAAATTTGCAGTAAAGTTCTGGTTGCCACAGCTGCCAGTTTTATTTACCATAAAGTCAATATATCGCTCAACCGATGATGCCATCTCCACTGCACTCCACTCAGCACTCACACATCTGGACAAAAAAGACTCATATGTTCGAATGCTGTTCATAGACTTCAGTTCAGCATTTAACACAATAATCCCACAACAGCTCACACAAAAACTGAGCCAGCTGGGGCTCAACACCTCACTGTGTAACTGGCTGTTGGACTTCCTCACAGGAAGACCACAAGCAGTACGGGTTGGCAGCAGCACATCCAGCACCATCGTCCTTAACACGGGGGCTCCTCAGGGATGTGTGCTGAGCCCCCTTCTCTTCACTCTGCTGACCCATGACTGCACTCCGTCACACTGCTCCAACCTCTTCATCAAGTTTGCGGATGACACGACTGTGGTGGGACTCATCAATAACAGGGATGAGTCTAACTACAGAAGCGAGGTGAGCCGCCTGGCCAAGTGGTGCGGAGACAACAATCTCTCCCTGAATGTGGAGAAGACGAAAGAGATTGTAGTTGACTTCAGGAGAGGAAACACTCAGCATGTTCCTCTGACCATCAACGGTGCATCTGTGGAGAGAGTGAGCAGCACCAAGTTCCTGGGTGTGCACATTACCGAGGATCTCTCCTGGACAAAAAACACCACTGCATTGGCCAAGAAAGCACAGCAGCGTCTTTACTTCCTCCGCAAACTTAGAAGAGCAAGAGCACCAGCCCCCATCATGCACACATTCTACCGAGGAACCATCGAGAGCATCCTGTCTAGCTGCATCACTGTGTGGTTTGGAGCCTGCAATGCGTCCTGCCAAAAAACTCTCCAACGCACAGTAAGAGCAGCTGAGAGAATCATCGGTGTCCCTCTCCCCTCCCTCCAAGACATCTACAGTACACGCCTCACCAAGAAAGCCCTCGGCATAGCAGCTGATCCCACCCACCCATTGCAAACCTTCTTCAGCCTGCTGCCATCAGGGAGGAGACTGCGGAGTCTCCAGGCCAGGACCAGCAGACTGAAGGACAGCTTCACCCATCAGGCGGTCAGGAAACTCAACTCCCTCCCGGCTCTGCCCCCACTCCCCTCACTCCCCTCTTCTGCTCCACAAACTTTCTGAACTCTAAATCACACAAACTGACCATGCACCAGTCACTCTGTGCAGCTCTGGTCTGCCATCTACCTCACTTTCAATTCGTCACTTTAAACTTAAAACTCTGTTGCACTATTGGTTTTTGCACTCTCCTGGTTTTGCACTCTCCACCATGTGCCCTTATTTGTATATGGTGTTTTTAAAAATTGTATATTGTGCCTTTCTTTTTAAATTGTATTTATACTCTGTATTCGTTACTGTTACTGTTTTTGTATTTAATGTTATTTTTATGGGTCAGAGAGTAACGTAATTTCAATTCTCTGCATGTCCTGTACATGTGGCAGAATTGACAATAAAGTTGACTTGACTTGACTTGACTTGATAATTATGCAGTTATTTGAAAAACCTTGCATTTACACTTCTACTACATCTTACTAAAAAAATTACAAAGCGGAAAGAAACCAAATCTTTATTCACAATATTAGAAGAAGAATATAAAACAAGTTGTCTGTATATCTTTGTGTCTGTGTGCAAAAATGTTAAATACTATCATATAACAGTTGCAACTGGCAACTATTAGCACATTTCTAAACCATTTCTAAACTACTGGCACATTACTAAAAAATTTCTAAGCTACTGGCACATTTCTAAATTTCTAAACTACTGGCACATTTCTAAAACAGGAAATTCCACTCAAATTAAATTAAATAACCAAAAAAGTAAAAAAAAAAAAAGACATCTCTTAAGTCATGTCCATGTGCATAGAATGACTGTCTTCACCATATCCCTCCCCAGTCGTGGTCAGACAAGTCAGAGATCAATGTCAAGACTTTTGGGTTCACAGTGAGCCGCTTCTTGTTTTTCCTCTTCTCGACTTTTGTTCCCTTTTCGGGATTAATGTTGAAAAAACACCTTGAAAAAACACAAAAACACAAATTGACAAATGCAATGAAAAAAAAAGATTCTAGAGACAGTTATTTAGTTTTATAAATATGTTCAAATGAGCAACGAAAGAGAGACACTAGAAAAGACACAAAGTAAGTATAATATTTGTATAGTCTTGAGTTTAATTGTTGATATTCCATACAGATTGAAGGAATTTCAAGCAGTACAAAATAACAATTGGAAATGGAGAGCAGATTTTTACAACTTGGTTAGTTTAATGGTGAATTTAGTTTGAAGAATTTTGAATGTCATGTCTACATACAGTGGGGGACATACTTATTTGATCTGCTGCTGAATTTGTAAGTTTGCTGACTTACAAAAAAATTAACAGTCTCTAATTTATGAGGTAGTTTCACTTTTAATGAAGAGAGAATATCAACCAAAAATCAAGAAAAAACATGTTACATAAAAGTTAAAAATTGATTTGCATGTCATTGAGTGAAATATGTATTTGATCCCAAATATGTATAGGAGCTAGACTTCTGGCTCCCATAATGCACACAGATTACAATCAATCTATCAATTACAGATACTCCTGATCTCAACTCGTTATGTGTATGGAACGCACCTGTCCACAGAATCAGTTTCGTCCATTCCAACCTCTCCAAAACCATGGGCAAGACCAAAGAGCTGTCAAGAGGACATCAGGGACGAGACTGTAGACCTGCACGAGGCTGGAATGGGTTACAAGACCATCAGCAAGAAGCTTGGTGAGAAGTTGACAACAGTTGGTGCGATTATTTGGAAATGGAAGATAAATATAAAATGACCTTCAACTCAGTCTGGAGCTCCATGCAGTATCTTGCCTCATGGGGCGAGGACGATCATGAGAAAGGTGAGGGATCAGCCCAGAACTCCACGGGAGGAGCTTGTTAATGATCTGAAGGCAGTTGGGACCACAGTCACTAAGAACACCATTAGTAACGCACTACATCATAACTGGATTGAAATATTGCAGGGCCCACAGGTTCCCCCGGCTCAAGAAGGCACATGTATAGCCAATCTTAAGTTTGTCTTTGAACACCTAAATGATTCAGAGAAGGCTTGGGAGACAGTGCTCAGATGAGACCAAAATCAAGCTCTTTGGCATCAACTGGACCCGCCGTGTGAGGAGGAAGAGAAATGCTGAGTTTGACCTAAAAAAACACCCCCATCCCCACAGTGGTCCCAACTGCCTTCAGATCATTAACAAGCTCCTCCCGTGAAGTTCTGGGCTGATCCCTCACCTTTCTCATGATCGTCCTCACCCCATGAGACAAGATACTGCATGGAGCTCCAGACTGAGGGCAATTGATGGTCATTTTATATTTCTTCCATTTCCGAATAGTTGTCACCTTCTCACCAAGCTTCTTGCTGATGGTCTTGTAACCCATTCCAGCCTCGTGCAGGTCTACAGTCTTGTCCCTGATGTCCTTTGACAGCTGTTTGGTCTTGTCCATGGTGGTGGAGAGGTTGGAATGGAAGAAACTGATTCTGTGGACAGGTGTGCTTTATACATATAACGAGTTAAGATCAGGAGTATCTGTAATTGATAGATTGATTGTAATCTGTGTGCATTATGGGCACACAGCCGGTCTGTGGGAGCCAGAAGTCTGGCTGGGTTGTAGGGGATCAAATACATATTTCACTCAATGACATGCAAATTAATTTATAACTTTTACGTAACATATTTTTTCTTGATTTTTGGTTGATATTCTCTCTCCATGAAAATGAAACTACCTCATAAATTAGAGACTGTTCATTTTTTCTTGAGATGTGAGACGTAAATGAGGATTTAACTGTAAACGTCTTTTTACAGCTTTTCACCGGACACTGTACAACTCGTCCTTCTATTATATGCTCTTTCAAGTGAGCAAACACTTATTTTACAAAGTGATTCAGTACACATAAAAGATGTTAAAACGTTTCTACTGGCAAAGCAGGGCGTTTGTGTGATATGCCTTCGATAGAAATGCAGCTTAAACGCACCATAGTTGCGAAATGACCGCGTCTACACATTTGAACATGGCGCGTGGTTCATTACGGTGCAGTCTGCAATGAAGTACATAAGCCCTTAAAGTATCCGACGATTTACCACAGAAATTGCAATTGAACATCTGGGAAGTACTTGGCAGTTAGCCCACAGGATTCAGAAAACAATAATTGTAATCAATTATTAGCCTAATCGATAAATACAGCTAAAACTTCTTATTACAGCTAAAACTGCTTAGCCTTACTGAACCACACGGACTTACTAGCATGCCTAGCAGATAACTTCACAGGCTTGGCGATTCAAATACTACAAAATATATGCCCAACGCCCAACAGATGGCCTGTACAGTATACTGTTTTCTAACAAGCAAAAGAGCAAACGCGAATTAATAATTTTGGAAATAATAAAATTTTAATCATTAAAAAATAAGCACACTACCCCTTACCAAGGTTTGTTAAAATGACAATTTATCAAGAAAATCCATTGCTAACCATAACCAAAGCATTTACCAGTTGCTCGGCTTTGAAATGGAGAGCCACCCGTCCGTCTGCACCGCACTGGAGGGAAACTCTGACAGGAAAATGTCTGTGGTTTTGGCGGGAAACCTGATGAAGTTGTGATTGGACAAATTTATATAGGAGTTTTAAACATTCTAAAACAATTTAGATACACAAAGAAAAGCCATTGCTAACCATAACCAAAGTATTTACCAGTTGCTCGGCTTTGAAATGGAGAGCCACCCGTCCGTCTGCACTGCACTGGAGGGAAACTCTGAGGGGAAAATGTTGCCGGTTTTGGCGGGAAACCTGATGAAGTTGTGATTGGACAAATTTATATAGGTGTTTTAAACATTATAAAACAATGTAGATACACATAAGTAAGATATACTCACCAATTTAACAGCCGGGGAAACGTTGCGAAGAAAAATATACAAATGTTTGCTGTTGTCAGTGGGACGGAAACCTTCAGGGCATTCTGTGTTTAACCGCCACAATTCAAATTATTACAGTACTGCAACGTAAAATATTTTTCACATTACTCGACAGTGTATATTATGAATGTGTTATATTTTACACTGGCCAAAACAGTTAATTCAATTGTAATATATGTTAATTTATACGGTACAAAAATGTTTACCAAATTAGAGTTTTTTAAAGTAATTTACACAATAAAATACAGTTAGATAATTTAAGTTTTTTTACTGTAGGTTTTTTACATTAATTTACTGTTAAATTTACGGGCATTTTTTACAGTGTAATAAATGAATTGAAATTCACATCCATGTCATTTTCTTATATGATAAGCATTAAAAGTAACACATATTTTACTTATAATATAAGAACTGAACAATTTACCATTCAGTCACAATATCAATAAACAATCAATTTCTTTCACATCCAAACAGTAGAAAGTGTGAAAGCAGCGGGTTACAGGTGTACAAAGTGTCCAGGTCTGAGGACATTTTGAAAGTTTAAGGAAATTCATTTGCATTGTCACACCTTGCACAGTTATATAAACAAGACAACACTTGCATCCTATATAGAGAGTTGTGTAATAAAATCTAACAAATATCAGACACATTTACCGGACTTAAAATGATATTTTCAGCCGGCGTTTAAGCAGATTTTTACATGCAAATTTTTCCAACAGGATAATCACAAGTAATCTGCAGTTCTGGATTAAATTAATGATGTTAAAATCAAGACAATCTTTATAGATTAAAAGCAGGAGACTTATGAAAAAACAGATATGTAGCTCACAAAACCAGAACTTTACAGAAATAAGTAAAAATGAAAAATAAAGAAAACCATGAATGTACAAAAACACTACATGGAGGGTGCAGAAGACCATCAGATTACAATGAAAGTATCATTTATAAAATCTATATCTATGGCTTGAAAACATGATATTACAGTTGCAGCTGATACATAAACTAACTTATTTTATGTGAAGTCATGATGTGCAGTTTTTTTTTTTTTTATAATTTACACTGTAATGTCATTATTAGATTTTCAGGTCTGAGTTTTATTTTGTGTCTCTGTGTGTTTCTGGTGCTGCAGGATATACAAAATTATATGCAAATTAGAGAATACTGTAGAAAGGTACTTATAAATGTGTGCAGAGTCCCATTCTGGTTATTCTGTTCTCCCATTCAGAATATTGTCCTGAACTCCATCTGATAAAAGTCTGATTTGACTTTTTCTCCTTGAAAATGGATCATTTTATTTTCACCGTTCTCTTATTATCAGGTATGAATTTATGTTTATGAACTTTACTATGAACATTAATATAGTCTGTGTCTGGTTTGACTGTATTTGCCTGGTTTTTGTACTGGAATTTATTTATTTATTGTCTCAGTAAAACTAAATGTAATTTGAGTACAATCCTCTAATAATAATTTTGATATTACAAGTTATTAGAGGATTGTACTCAAATTAATTTTTTTTTCTCTTCAGGTGTGTCTTCATGTGCAGGTCTCCAGTATCACTTTGTGAATGAGAATATGACCTGGACTGAAGCCCAGAGCTACTGCAGGGGGAATTACACTGACCTGGCCACTGTTGAGGACACAGAGGACATGATGATGATGGTGGACATCACTGTACAGCAGGGTTATAAAGGTCCAGTCTGGATTGGATTTTACTATGGGGATACATGGAGATGGTCCATACAGGACAACAATTCCTACAGTCATGCAGATACAGGATTCAGAAACTGGAGTCTCGGTCAGCCTGATAATGCTTATATACCAATTAAGACAGGAATAGTGGAGGCCTGTGTAACGATAAATACTTATAGCAACTGGAATGATGACGGATGTTGGAACAAATATCCAACTGTCTGCTATCAAGGTAAGAAAATCGCTGAATTAATAAAGCTGAGGGAGAAGAGAGATGTGTGACTATCTGGAGCTTCTCTACTGTTCCTGTAATGATGGCAGCATATAATGAATGTATCTGAAAACTGCAACTATGTTCCTCACAGAGAACAACGCTGGTGGCATTTATGTCATTAACTCCACCGGAAGAACCTGGACAGAAGCTCAGATCTACTGCAGACAGCACTACACAGACCTGGCCATCATCAGGAACAGAAAAGACAATCAAAACTTCACAAGTCAGTTGACAGGCTATACTTGGATTGGTCTGTACAGAGACTGGGTGTGGTCAGACCAGAATAATTCTACATACAGGAACTGGACAGCAGGACGTCCTCTTAATAATAAAGCGAGTTGTGCTGTAGCTGATATCAGTCAGGGAGGAACATGGATGGACAAAGATTGTGGTGCTCGGTTTCCTTTTATCTGTTACAAAGGTGAGATATAAACTCTAGAAACTAGAGTTTAGAAGAGTTCACCTGGTCTGTCTGTAAGATCTTCTCTGTTCCTGTACCTGATCTCCTCCAGATAATCTGGTCCTGGTACGTGAGAATAAGACCTGGAAGGAGGCTCTGATGTACTGCAGACAGTACCATGTGGACCTGGTGTCAGTCACTTCTGAGAAGGTCCAGCGCTGGGTGAGGGAGAAGGCAGGAGAAGCCTCCACTCCTTATGTCTGGATGGGTCTGCGCTACAGCTACACTCTGAACTTCTGGTTGTGGGTGAGTGGAGAATTCAGCTGCTACCAGAACTGGTCCACAGGTAACGGGACGGGCTGGTACAGAGATGAAGGGGGCAGGAGGGTCTGGAGCACCGGCGCCCAGCAGGCTGGAGGAGAACAGAAGTGGGTCAGTCTGTCTGAGGACATTGAGCTCAACTTCATCTGCATAAAATAACATCTTCATGTCATTTAGATCATAAAAACTACATGGAAACTGCTTTTTATTTATGAAAAAGCTTTTTGACAGAAGATGCTGAGATGAACGTTGGTTTCATCCCAACCCTTTATGAAGCACCACTGTCACACTGATACAAGTCAGATCCAATAATTATAGGGCTGAGACCAACATAATGTCAAATCATTTGTCTTTCAATCTTTTATTTAATAATTCTTGCTTGTATGGACTTTTCTCTGCCATTGACCTACAAATATAAAATATGTATTTGTATATTCAATAAATCTGCCTACAATAAAATATTCAAGCTTTCTAAAACACTTAAACACTTAATAAGGTAGACAAGGAGGGATACAACCTCGGCTGGCCTCTCAACCCCCACCACCATCTCTAAAAAATACAGAAGCTCCTCCACTTCCTGCAGAGGCTGGAGAAGGACAACATCCCCCTCTCATCTCCACCACCTTTTTCCAGGGAACCACAGTAAACATCCTGTGGAGCTCCAGAACTTCCTGGTTCAGTAGCAGCAACAGCACCAACCAAAGTTCTGTTTAGACGATATGGAGGACAGCAGAGAAGATCAATACTAGAAATCAACTACGAAACATATCAAATATATAAAAATACACTGCGAACAGATCAAAACCTACTTCATAAAAAAACACCTGTTTCTCTTCACATGTCACTCCGGGCTAGCAGGTAAGGAACCGGTCCCCTTGATGAAGGTCCACCAGTGCTGCCCACTGCACACCAAGGGTGATGGTTAAATACAGCGGACACATTTCACCGTGTCACTGTGTGCTGTTGTCAGGACTTGCGTCATCTGGAGACAATCGAGACAGGAGGATAAGGGGTGCCAGGGTTCCGACATTTTTGTGAGACCTTCTTTTTGGACCTGGCAACTTACATTTACATTTACGGCATTTAGCAGACGCCCTTATCCAGAATGACTTACGATCAGTAGTTACAGGGACAGTCCCCCCTGGAGACACTCAGGGTTAAGTGTCTTGCTCAGGGACACAACGGTAGTAAGTGGGATTTGAACCTGGGTCTTCTGGTTCATAGGAGAGTGTGTTACCCCCTAGGCTACTACCACCCCACGCAACTGATGTGTTCTGAGTTCTGGCAATCGCCACACGCGTGTGGGCTAGTTTTCATTCTCCCAAGCTATTTCTCCCGTTTTCAGCCATCGCGCCGCGTTTATTTGTGTGTGTTAATAAATCAGGGTTTTCGTTATGTTCAGTCTCTGTGCTTCCTTCTCCCGTCAGCCCCAAGTGATAAATGACATCTATAGAAAATTGGAGGTATGGACCACCAGAGAACCTCAGGATCGACCCTTTGTTTGGTGGTTTGGCTTTATGTTTCCCATAAATCTAAGCAAATCATAATTTTCTGTAAAGAACATATAACATGTCACACTGGGCCAGAAAAATATGAACACCACCCAGGGATATGAAAAATGTAGGGAAGCCCTACATTCAATAGACTTGATATGCAACCCTCATGTAAAGAAAACTTTATGCAAGTGACATGATACATATCAGATATGATATGAAACAATATTGCTGATAATATTAGTTCAAGTTTGAGAAAAGTGACTGTCACTGTGATCAGCAGCAAGCACAGCACACAGTGACATGGTGAAATGTCACCCTTGGTGAGCAGTGGGCAGCCATGACAGGCGCCCGGGGAGCAGTGTGTGGGACCTTCATCAAGGGGACCTCAGTGGCACATCGGCAGTTCAGGATTCGAACCCGCAACCTTCTTCTTAGGGGTCTGCTGCCTTACCTGCTAGGCACCCACTGCCTGGTGAAAAACAAAGTTTAAAGTTCGGCCAGATATGATGGGAATGCAGAAGCTTTCAAATAATATGGTAAAAAACTTTGAACCATGCTTTTGCGTTGGTGCCATTGCATACATATTTCACACTCATCATATACAGGACGTATTATAAATCTCATCAAGTGTGCAAATAGATTATTCAATTTCTTAAATAAAGGGTTAGTGATTGTCATTGTGATACACAGCACACAATGAAACGTGTCCTCTGCTTTTAACCATCACCCTTGGTGAGCAGTGTACCGCCATGACAGGCGCCCGGGGACCAGCGTGTGGGGACGGTGCTTTACTCAGTGGTACCTTGGAGGATCAGGATTTGAATCGGCAACCTTCTGATTACGAGGCCGCTTCCTGAAACGCTAGGCCACCATGTGAGATTTCGCTGACAAGGATGTGCAATAAAGATAGTAGTGATAATTCACGACCAGATTTAATAATTTTTTTGAGAAATGCCTATGGATCGGAAAGCAGACCAAACAGTGGAGAAATATTTGAAATATCTTAAAGACTTGGCTAACATCATCACCTTACTGTTTCTTTTAAAGCTATAGTGCATCCCTGCTGCCTTAGGGGCAGATGTGATGAGCCATTTCGGGCAGCTAATCACCGGGCCTACAATGGGCTGGCATATGCCAGCACCCCGTCTGATTGGTCCGGCCCACAGGAACTGCACCGCTGGCCAACGAGAGGATTTCTCCTGCTGCGCTGCCCAAGCTGGAGAATCCCTCACCGTGGAGAGGAGCCACGGAGGCCGTGCAGGCAGCCGAGCTCCAGCCACCGCTCTTCCACCAGGAGACCACAGGGGGAGAGCCGGCGTTAAAAGGCCAGGCCAGGGCATATCGCAGTGGCCTCGGGTCAAAGCCAGCAGGCCTCCAGCTCTGGAGGCCAAATAGCCACAGGGAAGGGTCCCCACCGGCTGGCGAGAGGTGACAGAGGGTAATGCATTCAGCTTTCGTAAATATGCAGGGGTCTGGAATCCATCAGAAGACTTTGAACTTTCCACTTCGTCACTGATGGCTTCATGTTGAACGTATTTCAGTGGCACATATACATGGATGAGAAAAAGTTTGGAGAATGAAAACAAAAACAGAAAGATCATTTCAGTAAAACATCTACAAAAAAAGCATTTCTATCGATCCACACAGTACAACCAGAAGGTAAATTTAACAAGTCATAAAATTGAATTTCATAAGGTTGCTCTTGACTACATGTTACATTGAAACAATGAACGAGATTTGTTACTGATTCTGCTGAATCTGATATCATCTTGACAGTAACTGTCGCTCTTCGTCTTCTTTTATCCACAACACTCATGATAATAAAAAAACGCAGTGGAGTGAAAGAGGGAGATGAATTAGACATGGGCTACAGTGAAACTGTGCATGCATTGGTGGGACAGTGGTGGCCTAGCGGTTACGGAAGCCCCGTAATCAGAAGGTTGCCATGGCGCTACTGAGGTGCCACTGAGCAAAGCACCCTCCCCACACACTGCTCCCCGATCACCTGTCATAGTGCCCACTGCTCACTCAGGGTGATGGTTAAATGCAGAGGACAAATTTTACTGTGTGCACCATGTGCTGTGCTGCTGTGTATCACTAGTGACAATCACTTCACTTCATATTCAAAGATCAGTTTAACAAGTGGAGCCACCACAGGTCTAGCGCCCCTGCTGGCTGGCTGGCTGCAGTATAGTTCGCAGCTCCACCCATTGATATTTGTTCAGGTTCCAAAATCAATTTTCTTTTGTTTCCCCTTCACCCGATGTAGAATTGGGACTAAAGTGACATTCTCCGCAGCTGGAGGTAACAGGGTCGCGTCTCATAACGTTTCGCGTTACTCGCGGGAGGAGCACCGTGACGAATGAGGTCTGAGCGGCAGGTACAGGGCAGACGGGAAGTGCCGTAATCTGCTTATTCTGGTCTGGCCGGTGGCAGGTGTGGTTCGCCGTGGGCTAACAGACAGGCCATTGTGCCACTTCCTGTCGGAGGAATCCCCCCAGCCAATGGGAGGCTTATCTGCATGCGCCACAAGTGTTTGCCAAGGGAAGTGAGGTCAGTATGAATGCAGCGGCGATAACGGGCTTCCACGTCTGCACATGCACAGTTTCTAGAAGCGCAGAGACAGAAGCGCAGAGACAGGACACAAACACAGGGGGACAAGGAGGACGAAAACGCACGCTCAGGCGAAGAACCATAAACCAGGTGTCCGTATATTTGGGGCAGTGGGCGCCCCCGTAAGCAGAAGGTTGCCGGTTCGAATCCCGATCTGCCAAGGTGCCACTGAGGTGCCACCGTCCCCTCACACTGCTCACCGGGCGCCTTTCATGGTGTCCACTGCTCACCAAGGGTGATGGTTAAATACAGTGGACACATTTCACCGTCTCACCGTGTGCTGTGCTGCAGTGTCTCACAATCACCTCACTTTTTTTTTTTTTTAACAGTCACCTGACCAGCGGCTGCAGTCCATGATCAGAGCCCTGATATCAGGCTGAATGGTGCATGCTGGGAGCCCAGCAGCACCCGGTCATCATGCTGACATAAGACCATGTAGTTAAAATGAAGCCTTTATGATTATTAAAACCTGGTATGTCTGGGTATGACGTTGTATTGCCATCGCCATTTAATAAGCATCCCACACTCATGATTCAAAACCCATATTAATATTACCAAATTCACGGTAAAAAGGCAGCCTGGAACGCATTAAAATATATTTTCTCAGATCGTTAATTCCGATCCTAAGAGCCTCAATAGTTTCAGTCAATCACGCAAAACCCCGAATACTAAACCTTCCCCCAATTGAATTTAATGGAGGCCTCTGCTGCCGTTCGGCATTAGCGGCACATTTAGTCCATACGAGATAAGGCCCGGCATTCTGGAGACGCGGGCGAGAGAGGTAGAGAGAGAGAGAGAGAGACGTGATGAAAATGGCAGAGTTCATCCCTCATTCATGAGCCGTGTGAGAGACAGAGGGAGCCTCATAAAGCGCCGAGGGTAAATACGGCCGTGTTTGAGCCGAGGGCTTCTGATGAGGGCGGCCGAGTCGGGGGGGAATGAGACCCGCGTCCCCGACCCTGTCACAGGCGGTTTGGAAAGGCTGGTGTGAAATGCAGGAGAGAGACAGAAAAAAAAAAAAATCAATCTTCACTTCGGCATGAATATTAAATATTTCCTTTTTCTTCTACAGAGAGAAAGACAGAGAGCTTCACTCTGGTGGCTCCTCTCTGTGTTGAAATCTGTGTCGATAACCTTTTGCCTCTTCCATGCCGAAAGTAAATGGGGTTTCCATGACAACAGCCATCTGAATACGAGTGCATCTTTATTGAAAGTGACATATTAATAAACTCTAACCTCCCAAGGCACAGTAATCAGCCCTCAATTACATTTTCTCTCCTTCATCTGTTTTTTTTTCTTCCTCGTCCCTCCTGAACTCCTTACCTCCTCATTTCCTGCGCCGCCGTGTCCTGCGGTACCTGAGCTCTCCGATCCGTCCGTCCGGCGAGGCTGCAGATCGTCCTTCTTCTTCTGTTAACAGGTTCCTATGGCCTGTTCCCATCCGGAACATTCCAGACTTGCCTGGGAATTATCTGGTAATATATGTTCTTAAAATCGCTTCGTCCTCAACGTTAATGCATCTGCAGACACGCTTACACTAGTGCTGGTAAAACGGTGTAAAGTGCAGGTTCAACATGCAGGGATTCATCAGATAAAACCCCAACCCTAATTCTCATTCCTGCTAATCTTATTTAAAACAGATGTTTTTCCTCTTGAACAAAGTTAATACTCATATTTGTAAGTGGCTATATGACTTCATGCACTGTACATCATTTCCATATTTTCATAAGTATGTTGACTTCTGCATATGAAGGTGAGCGATTATGTTATATGGTTCTAACACATATTGTGCTAGAACAATAGTGTGTGAGTATGAGAACAAACGTCTCACATTTTACATCTTAAATTATATAAATCTTCTGCTCATATTTGAACCAATTTGTAAAAAAAATATTTCTCTCCAGATCGGGCTCTGTTCAGTTCTGCAGGTCACTGTACATAATTATGGCGACGAGGATAAAGTACAGTTACAGGGACAAATACTGACCAATGAAGTGATGAATTTGCTGGGCCAATTATCTGGAGAAGCTTTTTCTCCAGATAATTTAATAAAAATCGACAAGTCAAAGCGGCACACTTGACAATGACACGGTGACAGGCCGCCGTTGACAGGTCTGGTGACCGGAGGTCGGATTCTGAGGACGACATCGTTTAGTGGACGGGGGTGGGGAGGTGGCTTTGGAAGACTGAGCCTTTTTTCACGATGCCATGGTCCATTCCCAGACCCATCGGGCCTTTGTTGCCCACCGCTGCCTGTGCCATTGTGGCCAGACAATGGCTGACAAAGTGGGCCGATGGCATAAAAGCAGGAAGTGGGCACGGGTAGGAAAAGTAAACAGAGGCTGACTTCCTGCTCTCCAGAGACGAGCCCGGAGCTCATTGTTCGCCGCGATCGGCTTTCAGGAGCCTCACCGCAACAATGCTCTTCATCCTCTCGGGCCCTTTTCTAAAGAGACGTCCGCGTTGGAGCCTTATAGCGCAGATCAGAAGCACAGAACGCACTCAGGGGAACAATGGCAGGTGACATGAAAGTGTCATCACGCTGCATGCTTTATTCTCCACTCTCGGATCAAGTCCTGGGTATAAGCGCTTGAATTCGTCAAATCATTACACACACACACACACACACACACACACAAACGTTGAAGAGCTCCAGGTCGACCACAGGTCTTCTGTTATCCAGCGTCCCCCGGTCCATTTACTGAAGGGTGATGATGATCTGATGGTTTCACGTTTGCATCATTTGAGTTTCGTACAGTGACAGGGACGGTCCCCCGCTGGGGACACTCAGGTTTAAGTGTCTTGCTCAGGGACAGGATGGTACTAAGTGGGGCTTGAGACCGGCTCCCACACTGACGTGCTGCGTTACTTTTTATTCTTCCCTTGTTTATGTCACGCTGAAGGGACAAGGCGGAGCGAAGATGTGAGTGAGTGTTGGCCTTATGTTCTACGAACGTATCATAACCGTAACTGCAACGCGCCACCGATGCAACGCGCCAAGTTGTTGACAACGTTGATTAACGTCAAACAATGATGAATGGAAAGGTGAAAGGTGAAAGGTGAATTGGGTTCACAGCACAGTGCAACAACGACTGAGCACTGTGCCCCACCGTCACATAACCGGTGTCACATGACAATTTATTTCACTCAATTACGGAATCTCTGAAAATCCAGACAGTAAACTCGACATGCCGACATTAAATGCACTCCGCCCATCACTGGCTGAACACACAACTTTACTTTACTTTACTTTACTTTACTTTACTTTACTTTACTTTATTTAGCAGACGCTTTTGTCCAAAGTGACTTACAGGAGGAAGACACCAGCAATTCTCGTTCGATTTCTATAGATTTTGAGTTACAAAACTAAGAGTCCTGATAAGGCCGAACTTGTCAGGAATAAAACATGCTCGGAAATTGTTAAGCGCTAGACAATTATTTTTTTTTCGTGCAGTGTGCACGCACACACACTGATGGTCGGAACATCCGTCTTTAGAACACCTTCACAAACCGACCTGCCACATCATGGAGACGACGATGTGTGTGTGTGTGTGTGTGTGTGCAGTTTACTGCATCTCCCCACCTCTCTTTTTAACTATGAGTGTGTGTGGGTGGAAGTTGTGTGTGATCAGAGGTGTGTGTGGGTGTGAGAAGATACATTTTCACCATTCTTCCTCTCAGACGGTTGCAGGAGTGTTCCGGCTCTCGTGTGGAGATTTAAATTTCTGCAGCGGAACTGTTTAAAAAGCCGCCGCTTCTGTGCTTCCGTTCCTGTGCTCTGTTGTGGAGCTCCGCCTCACACTCGTCTCTTCTGCTGCACACACGCGTTTATTCTGCTGGAGCTCAGGTGACCTGCCTCACCGAAGACGTCTTTATCTCTCTGTGGGTGTGTGTGTGTGTGTGTGTGTCGTGTGCATAGGGAGAACTGAATTATGTGTTTTTATGTCAGCCGGTCCTTTCTGTAAATATTTTAAACTCATAAGCCGATGACACTCGCGCACACACACAGGTCCAGACGAACTACGACAAGAGCCACCTGCTATTACTCATGATTCCTTTGAAGTGTGTGTGTGTGTGTGTGTGTGTGTGTGTGTACGGTTTGATCACTTCACAGATACTGCTGTGCTGATGTGTGTTTATTTTCATATTCGTCTGTATGTTCTACTGCCAGGGAGGACACACACACACACAAGTTTTTTGGTTTTGTTTGGTGTGTGTGTGTGTGTGTATTTCGAGGGTGATACGTGTTGACTGAACACGGAGCACAAACATTCATCGCGGCCACCTGAACCGTCTCACGCGTCTTTCTTTACGCTTCTTGCGTGTGGGCGGCATGATGGAGAGGAGGGCTGACGTGGGTAAAGATCTTCACTCACCGCGTCAAGATCCACAGGGGTCAAGAGTTAAAAAGAAAAAAAAAAACAGAACTTAACTAAAAATTGGAGCCTTAATGATTTCAGCTGCGAAAAACATTCGTTTCAATGTGTCAGTTGTTCCAGTTCAACGTTCATTAAAATGTGTGTAATGGTTTAATTTTTTATATTTTTAAAATATTCTGTGTTGCAAAATGTAACAAGCAGTGTGAGTCGTCAAATTCAAATTCAAATTTTATTTGTCACATACACAGTCATACACGGTATGATATGCAGTGAAATTTTTTTAGCGACTGCTACAGACCACAGTATTGCAAATGTTGCAAGTATACAGTGAAGACCAATATGCAAATATTGCAAACATAACCAAATATTACACCTTTACGTCTTTAACATAAAATATGTGTAACAGGTAGAGTGAAGGTGTGCAAGTGAGTGAAAGACAATGTATAAAATGTGAAAGTGCTGGAGTGTATTGGAGTTCTGTGAAGTATGTGGTTGAGAGCACCTGGAGATGCACGGAATAATCTGCTCCGGCGCTTTTCTCGGCCTGGTCCCTCCTGAGGTTAAATTGAGGCTCAGAACCGAGAACGTTTCACTGCTCACTTTTAGCCGCATTGTGTCCAGTTTCCATTAAAAACTAGAAACAGAAGCGGGAAAGACGCAGCAGGGCGACTTTAAAATGAACATCCTTTCGGCCAATCAGCACGCAGCTTTCATCAAACCGCTTGTCACAATGGGTTAAAAAAAAAGATTTAGTTACTAAGCAACAGCCTCCGTGCGTCTGTGTGTAGCTGAAGTAAAGAACGGCGTGAGTGTGCGGTGCAGCGGGGAACGTGCGAAGCGCTGGAACTCGGCCGGGCGCCGTGACCATGTGAGGTGGGCGACGGAAACAGATTTTCTTTTACCGGTTTTTAAAAAACAAAACGAAATGGAGATCGGCAGAACATGACCCCCGACCCCGCCCACCTGCTGTCCACCCACGGGTGTTCCGTCTGCTGACCACTCCCTGGGTGACCAGTGCTCAATCCGCCAAGGTGCCACTGAGGTTCCCACACACTGTTCCCCGGGCGCCTGTCATGGCCGCCCACTGCTCACCAAGGGTGATGGTTAAATACAGAGGACAGATTTCACTGTGTGCACCGTGGGCTGTGCTGTTGTGTATCACATGTGACAATCCCTTCACTTTATTGACCACACGCTCAGGACAGAGCTACAGGTCAGCTGTGCAGTTGGAAGAGCAGAAAGCGTCAGGCAGCGGTGCATGATGGGAGATTTTGTTAGTGGTGAAACGTGCGGGGACTCTGCACGATTATGAATATGAGAAGGTGTGTGTGTGTGTGTGTGTGATTTAAAAGAAAGGACCAGCTCATGTGTGGCCGCGACTCAGTGCAAGAGGATCATGGGAAGGTGTGTATTGCCAGTGGGCTGCAGCGTCGAGGGGGGGGCAGCTCATCACGCCGTGCATCGTGGGTAGGCCTCCTCTTGACTGCAATTACCAGACTGATAATTAACTCCTCGTTACGCGGCGTGATAAATGAGCGTTCGGCTGCGCTCCTATTATCCACGCCGGGAGAGAATAGAGACTTGCATCATAATTATCGCACGATAATGAAAAAGAACAATACCTTCCCGCCGCTGACGAGCAGCGCTGACACCGGCGCACTTTAATACACTCCATTTAACCATGTACACACACGCACACACACACACACACACACACGCAGAACAGTAACTGATTACAGACGACAAGCGATTTATGCCGAATGGCTACAGATTCCACACGTTACCATTCCGTCGTGGTCCCGTGAACACCGGACGGAGACGTGGACACGTTTCCATAGTGTTGTGTGTGAGATGTGATGTAATAGATACCGGCCGTGATCAGGATCCTGTGCTAAACTGGCCCAGAAGGGCGTGTGTGTTGTGTATACAACATACAACCATATATTTTTATGCCTTCGCACCACATATAAAATCACGGCAGGAATACATTGGAATTTGGCGGTCACATGTCAAGGTCACTGGTACGTCACCATCCAACCTCTCCAAATGGGACAAGTTCGTCTGTGGTGGTTACAGAAGCCTGCATGTGACCCTGAGCAAAGCACCGTCCCCACACACTGCTCCCCGGGCGCCTGTCATGGCTGCCCACTGCTCACCAAGGGTGATGCAGAGGACACATTTCACCATGTCACCATGTGCTGTGCTGCAGTGTTTCACAATGACAATCACTTTACTTTACACTTTTCCTCCTCAGTAGCAGTCAATATTAGAATTTTTCTCGGACACGTGTCCTCAGTTTGTGTCACTTCTTGTCAAAACAGTGGCGCATTTCTATTTTCGACGTGCAGCATTTACTGATAAAAGTATCGTATTTAATAACGCACCGCGAGTAAATCACAGCGCCGACGTCCTGTGAAAACGCCGTCATGTCCGTATTTTAATATTTACCGGCGAGAAGAGATGTCACCATTAATCACCGAGCTCTCCGGAGAACAGAGGGACGAGTTGGAAATGAAATAATTAAGAGCGATCTAATTATATCAGGCGGTGTGTACACGCTCAGATCTGCCAAATTGTGCTCCGGAGGGAGCGAGACGTGGATAAAGAGGTGAATAATCCGAGTGGGGGGACAGTTACTATATTAAACGGTTATTTATAGTCATTTGTACCAGTACTGAACCTGAAAGTGTAACAACATGCAGGAAAGTGGAACTGAATCAGTTAGAAAGTTCTAAATTTAAAATGCCTTTTCCCTCAGAGAAGATTTGCAGATTTATGGTGTAAGATGGGAAGTCGTTCTGTCAAATGGTCTCCCCCTGAGCAGGAGGTGTGAAAGGCCAGCCATTAGTTTGGGGTCCCCCGCTTTGTCATTGTCGGGCTGCGACACCCCCAAACAGGAGACACCAAGGGCGCGACAGGGCGTGACAGGGTGGAAACAACGAATTCTGATTGGTCTGTGGCAACTTCCCGGGAGTCAAATGTATAAAGGAATTTTCTCTGGTGGGCTCTGGTCACTTCTTTTTCCTTTCAAATCGGGAACTGGGGGGGGGGGGGGGGGGGGGTTCTGGGTCTTCCCTCCTGGACCGGGCCACCTCCCTGCAGCTTGGATCCTGGTTGTTTTCTCTCTTCCTCTTTCCCTTTCTCCTGTCTTTCATTTTGCTTTTCTATGTCACATTGGTACCATTTTTACAAACAATGTTTACATGTAACTGCAATAATTATATTACTCTTTTATACAGTTGCAGCAAGTATTTACTGGAAATTTCCAGAAGCTCCCCAGCACCTGTTCACGCGGGCCATGACTGTAAGACACACCTGATGTCACGACGGGGGACACACGGAATTAAAAAACAAGTTCAAGGGCTCACAAATGAAAGAAAAAGGCGGGACAGTCACGGGTTCAGAGTTCAGAGTTCATGCACCGCTCGTTCCTAATCGACTGTCCTGATGGATGTGGGCGGGTTCCCCGTGGTCTGAATCGTGAGAAAACGGCCGTGAGCAACTCCCCCGATCACGCACTGGTGCATTATGGGTCGCATGGGAAAGCTTTACTTGACAGTCAGACGTCAAGTAATGAATGCGGCGACGACAAATCTGTTCTGATTCGTTTATTCATGCCGCCGCTCACCTTATTTAATCTCATTTGCTGCTACTTATTAGCTGATGCACGTGCATTTTAATACCGGCGGCAGGTGTCGGGTGTCCGGACGTTCGCGGCGCTGCGTGGGAATCGCCGCCGCTGCCATAAATATTTATGTGTTTGGAGTCGTGTGCAAATGGTGGAAAATTGGGCCCCGCATGGGACTCATCTTTTCAAAACCGCAGACAACTCCCAGGATTTAATTAGGCCTGCTGGTGAGGAGGGAGCCGGGAGGGGCGGGGCAATCGCAGCGGTGACATCATCGCCACCATACGGGGACAACACACACACACACAGATGTGTTTACACTCCACACAGTCATTTAAGCAGAATACGAGGCGTAAGCGAGACTCTCCGACGTTGCGGTGCTGCGGCGCGAGTCTGTAATTGTCTTCTCGTTGCACAAGACGGAGGGCAATTAAAGCACTTAAACCCACACACTGGTACCTGCACCGTGAGATCATTTCCCAGAATCCTCTTCCAGCGGCCGTGGCGCTGTGACTCAGCTCAGACGCAAACTACCACAGCGGCACGAGCAGCAGGTCTGAAACCGAGACGGACGGAATCAACGTCGACGTGAGAGCAGAAGTCTGAGTCCACGCGTGGTGCTGCGGTGGCCATGAACCAGCTCATCCGATGGCCATTTATTAAACGCCAAAGCTTCTGTCTGTCGGGACGCCTGCCGGATCTCTGAAATGGTGACTCGAGCACGGTCTGTTCCAGAGTGATGCACTCCAACAAAATGTGTGTGTTTGAATGTCTTCATGTGTGGGTGTAGCGGTAGTTGAGAAGGTGTGTGTGTGTGTGTGTGCTGTTGTGGACGCTTCGCTAAAAGCCCAAAACCGACAGTAAATTTGCTCTTGCTATAGAAGCAGCACTACTGTCAACCAGCCGAAACACCCCCACGTCACGCCTCTTCTCACCTCTCCACTGGCTCCAGGTAGCTGCTTGCATTGAGTTTAAATCCTACAGGGCTGTAAATGGAAGTGCACCCTCTTACAACAACACACTACTAGCTAGTTACACTCCTGCACGCCCTCTCAGATCTGCACACGAAACAAGACTGAAAATTCCCTCTTCACGGGGTCCCAATCGACTCTGTTCTCCTTTGTTGTCCCTGGCTGGTGGGACAACTCACTTGTTTAAAAAGTTTTCCAAACGAATCTAACACTTACACACACACACATGCACAAAGTTCGGTCTTATCAGGACTCTTCGTTTTGTAAACTCAAAATCTATAGAAATCGAATGAGAATTGCTGATGGCTTCGCTTTGGATAAAAGCATCTGCTAAGCAAAGTAAAGTAAAAAGTTAAGTAAAGTAAAGTAAAGTATAGTAGAGTAATGTACTGCTGTGCATATCGTCATGGAAATGGTGCCACGCAATCTCTGCCTACCGGGCGGGGAGTGAGAGATAAACAAGCAGCTGCCTGGCTGCAGAACCAGATCTGATCACGTGACCGTAATCATCAACATCACTGGAATGTCCTCACATCCTGCTTGGGGAACAAGGAGCTTCAGGTTCTGCGCAAATGTGAGGTTCCAATGACCTCACATGACCTTTAACTCCTTCTCACATCAACATGGATCCATGGATGGTTATAAGTTATGAGCAACAAAGTTAATTCAAGCTTTATTAAAGCTTTATTCAATTATGATGATGATGATGATAAGCCTTTATTTCTGTTGCAATATACCATGTCAATACTACAAGTACTGCTTCCAAACACACAACACAGTACATTGGGGGGGTGGACAGGTCAGGAAGATGGGGGATAAGATCAGAAAAGCAGGCGGGGTTACATGAGGAGAGAGGAGGAGAATAAATAAAAAACCCCGGAATCTACTCCAATGGTGAGTACATTTGTGGGAACACCTCAGCGATCCAAGCACGTAGTCTCTACACAACATAAGAAGTAAAAGTCATATTTTTTTTTTGATGATGATGAAACATGAATTGAATGACAGTTAAAACCATGAGCAAGTTTGTCTGTTATCTTCTACAACAAGCCAATAAAAACAACTAGACATTCTCCAAATTAAATTTCACTGATTACCAACTAATCATGAATTTCCCTTCCTCAGCGTTTGGTCCAGTTCAGCCGGTATGAGGAACTCCATACAGAAGGAAGTTCCAGGGTGTCATGTCCGCGAGCTGACGGGGGAACGAAGCACAGAGGTGGGACATTCTGGAAACAATGATTTATGAAACACACGGCACGAGGGCCAAAAACAAGGGAAAATGGGGGAGAACAAAAACAAACCCGCAGGCGTGTGGCGATTGCCAGAACTGAAAACAACACTACTCGTGAGTTGCACGGTCCACATAAAGTGTCGCAGCTTCGATGGGCTGCTCAACAAGCTCTTTATGACTGCGCTGCTGTCATGCAGATTGGTGGCAGGTTCGTCTGCAGCTGCACCCAATCGTGACACAGGATGTGGTCACATTCCCATCTAAGGGGGAAGGGACATGGACAATGTGAACCAGAAATCAAGAGCTCCTCCCCTTCCGGCCACACACACACACACACACACACACACACACACACACACACACACACGCAAGCAGAGGGATCCCCACTAACACACTCCATAGCACTAAGCACCCAGGGATGTAACTGGGGGTGAAGGCTGAGGGAAATGGGTTTGAAAGACACCTGTTCTTTTACATAGTGAGTAAAGTCAAAGTAAATAAAAGTAATAAAACAGCAAAAAATTTGGACTATGTGCTGAACTGTAATCTGTGTATTTTTTATTAATACTAATGTCATTTCATAAGTTTATTGACACTACAAATGCAGATCTTGAGACGTTGCTAGTCTAAACACAGTCAGGGAGGGCAGGAAGCGCCTCTGACCTCGGGGTAACGGTAAAAGGTCACTTCAGCCATTTGTGTCTTTCCTCCCTCCATCTTTGTGTCTGAGAAGAGATTGGTTACAGTCGGCCTTTACTGTGACACTGAGGGGAGGAGAGGGCGGTAATGACCCACTGCTGCAGAACGTGAAGGATGATGGATGTTTTTATATGCCATGTGACAGAAATTGAGAAAATGCGGCTGAAAAGAGACAAAGAATCAAAGGAACATTAAAAAAAAAAAAAGACTTGTTATCCACGTACACACACACACACAGGTCCATCACGGATCCAAAAACCCTCTATGCAGTCAGATCACAAAGTGCCCTGTACAAAGGCTATTAGGGGTATAGCAAACGGAGGGAAACAGAGGAGAAAGGGAGGAGATGGTGCGCTACACCTGGGCGTGTCACGAATTGACGGGAGGATGAAAAAGTAGGGTGTGTGAGGGCTGTCAATCAGGCCTACAGGCTCCTCCCTCCTTTTAAATCTGTGTGCATGAAAACACCGTTAAGGTAGTAGTTCCTCTTCTCCAAAATACAGGTAACTAGCAAGCACACACTTCCTGTCTCTAGCTCTTTATTTCTGTAAATGTTACCGTGTTAAAATAATAATGACTGATTCTACGGCAGTGTTTTTACAAACTATGGACCCCCCCTCATTAAGGTCAGGTCACTGCATGACCCCCCCTGCACCATTGAGTTCACAGCCCCTTTTTTAGGATTTTGTAGGGTTTTGAGCTCTATAAACATTCATGGTGTCATGTCCATCCTACACGCTTGATTACATCATGCTGTAGGTGTGGGACGCACCTACAGCACAAAGGACGCAGGGGATGCAGGAAAAGACAACAGGGTTCATTTTGGGGAGCAAACAAGAGTCAAAAACGCTGCAAAACCATCCACCACGCCTTCGCGCTGACAGAGGCTTACCCGTGCTTACTCGCAATCCCGTATGATGAAAGGCAGAGACATGCTGAACACAAGAGACACCAACCAGTATGAAGATGCGGGGAACACCTCAGGGGACGTGTTGGAGAACAGCTCTGTAGGCTCCAGATGACGCGGGGCTTTCGTAGGGCCCCAGGAGGGAAACATGCAATGAAACCCACAACCCGGAAGTGCAAGGTAGATCATGCCTAAGTGCACACTGCGGGGAGGCGGAGCGTGTTCTGGGGGCGTGACGATGTATTATATACGCCGTTCTCCACCCTCAAAACCAATCGGTTTCATATGCTAAGCTATGCTAAGTAATGAGGCAATGAAACTATGGACATTACACCTGCATTTGAAATCTAAACCTTTTTTCTCAAAGATATTTTTATTGACTTAATATAAAATGACACAATATTAAAATGATCTCACTAAGTAAATCAATTCTGTAAAAGTTACATATAAAGATCGGGTAACGTTGCAGTAGAGTATTCTAGGAAAAATGGCAATTTAGTCATATTCAAAGAACAATAATGATAAAAACGTGTGCAATTCTAAACCCAACAACCTATATAACACATAATAATAACCCCGTCCTCATGCCAGATTGGTTAATTAAAAAGAACAAGATGACCATATTGTTTCTGGAACTTTACTGGGTAATACTAGTAGTTGGATTCTGAGACTGAAGGCTTGTAAAATACTCCAGGCCCCCACACCGTGTGAAGTTCTTTGATGGTGTCACTAATCGAGTAGCGTATCTTTTCGAGGCTCAGACAGGACATAAGGTCCCTCATCCACTGAGTACGGGTGGGAAGAGCAGCACCTTTCCATCTGAGTAAGACTGCACGTCCGGCTAAAAGGGAAGCAAAAGATAGTGTTGATTTTAGGTTGTATACACTGTTCGAGGACAGAAGACAGGGTTTGAAATGAAGACAAATTAGAGGACTTCATAAAAACACACTGAGTTGGCCAAATGAGTTATTAATGCCTAACAGACAGTAACTATAACATTAACAATAATACTATGCAGCTATCTATACACGTGTGTTGCAGGGACTGTGTTCTGGAGGCTGAAAAAACGCTGACTCGAGAAATCTCACCACGCCGACAGCTGCTCTGCCCACTTGTCCTTCACCACAAACGGGCCGCTTTAACGCCGCTGGCATCGTGGAGAAACACCCATGTGCGATGGGCATTTCCGAGTCCTGAATCAAAGTCACCGCAAGGGAAGTGTGTGTGCGCGTGTGTGTGTCCTCTTAAAGATGTTAAAATTCTCCATTCAGCTTCGCCTAATCTGCCCACTTCAGCAGTGAGAGGATGCGTGATGTTCATTTTCCTGCCTTCATCTTCTCCGCTACGATCATTTAAACTCTCACGAGCAAACTGAGCCGAGGAGTGGAGGTGGAGCAGTGATGATGAAACATTGATGGAGATGAAGAGACATGTCAGGCTGGTGGGTGCAGGTAACAATGCCAAATTCCATGCCTTCGTTCCTTCATTACGAGAACATTCATGAAGGATAAATGCACAGCATTATGATAAACGATCATGAATTATGGGAAAATATCCACATGCCGCTTATTTCAGGAGAAACTGAAGGTTCTTCTCATTTTCCTCCTTTCAGAAACGCCTATTTCCTGGGATCAGATGCATTTCTGCTGTAGGTCTAATGCGCTTCGGCAGGCAATGCTCTGACAATGCAGAATAACTTCTTATTAAAATGTATAAATTGTGTGTGTATGTGCTTTACGTGTTTTTTGACGTAATAGACTTGCAGATCATGGATCAAGGTAAAGTCCCGCCAGTTGGTTTAATAAGACGATGAACTGTCTGGTCCTCATATGAAAAACATTTGAAATGAAGAATCTGGGTCACCTTCAAAAAATGGCAGCTTGGAGCGAGTGGCACAAATAAAACAAATAAGAAAAGCGCTGAATCTGAATGCAGTGAAAAGGTCACCATGTCCACCACCCACCTGTCAATCATCTGTTTGTCCAGCAGGGCCATCGCGTATCTGGTCAGCAGGGGGTCGGTGGCCTTTAGTGAAGACCAGGCAGAGTTTTCCTGAGCGGCTGCAGGGACGAGTTGGGCGTCCAGATACCTGGAGAGAGGAAGGGGGGAAGTGGGGAGCGGGCAAGAGAGGGAGAGAGAGAGTGAGAGAGAGAGGAAAAGCAAGAGGTAAGAGAGAGAGTGAGAGAGGGACAGTGGTAGATGGGGAGAGAGAGAGTAAAGGAGAGAGAGAGAGAAAAGGAGATAGTGAGGGAGGGAGAAGGAGAGAGAGGAAAGTGAGAGAGGGTATTATAAAAAAAAAGTGAAAATGTTTGTGAAAGTGAAGTGATTGTCATTGTGAAAGACTGCAGCGCAGCACATGGTGGCACGGTGAAATGTGTCCTCTGTATTTAACCCATCACCCTGAGTGAGCAGCGGGCGGCCATGACAGGCGCCCGGGGAGCAGTGTGGCAGTGGCACCTTGGCGGATCGGGATTCGAACCGGCAACCTTCTGATTACGGGGCCGCTTCCTTAACCACTAAGCCGCCACTGCCCCGAAGGGAATTACTTACAAACCCAGGCCGCGGCGGTGAGAGCGCCGAATCCTAACCACTAGACCACCAGGGACCTGTGATACATTAGCCATTTACAACCCCAATTCCGATGTTGGGACGTTGTGTAAAACATAAAGTTAGAAAAAGAGTAGAATGATTTGCAGACCCTTTTCAGCCTAGATTCAACTACAAATACAAGACATGTAGCGTCCAATCTGACGAACTTTATACATTTTTGCAAATCTTCACTCATTTTGAAAGACTGGTGATGTCATGAGATCTGCTAAAAAAATGAAGGTTGTGTTCACAGATTATTGAACATTTATTGGCAAAAGTCTGCAGAAAACAGCTGGATAACAGAGACGAGGAACTAACGCCGAATAATGAATGGAGTTTTTACGTGCTACATATACAAACATATTTTACTATACGGTGTCTGATAAATAATCTGTTCAGTTCTGTCATTGGGTAGGTTTCCATGTGTGTGTGTGGGTGTGTGTGTGCTTTTGTGTGATGGCGTTTCTATGAATCCTGACCAAAAGCTCCGCTGCAGATCTGTGGGATTAAGATGCAGCCATGCTGGAGCTACACAAACGCACACTCTTATCTAATCGCACACACACACACACACACACACACACACACACACACACGCAAGGTTTTGGCAGGTGGACGTGCCGGACATTCCAGAGCTGTTAGAAGGACGAGTCGATCTATCAATTCAGCTGAAAGATGAGACCTGAAAACCACGGTGTGTGTGTGTGTGGACAGATGGACAGAGGAAAAGTGTGTCAGGCAGGCGTATAAAAGTGTGTGTGTGTGTGTGTGTGTGTGTGCGTGTGTGGAACTACTCGGTGGAACTTGGTGTAATTATTTCCCCGCTGCTCCTTTAGGAGCCTGTTATTGTTTTATTGGTCCGCCATAAACGGCGCAGCTAATCCGCCTTATCCCAACATTACCTCATTAACACGGCATTCACTGCTCTCTCACACACACACACACACACACACACACACAGTTATGGGTGCTGTATTCAGCAGGTCAAAGGTCACCCGTCTGGCCTACCAGAGACGAGCAGCATTTCATTCCGCCTCTGATGCCGCTACTGTTCTCTGTTTTACACATGCGCGTATTTACACAGACGTACAACCGCTGCTGTGCTGTTTGAAGTGACGGTGTGCAGGTTTCGGGGGGGGGGCTTGTAAATCTGTTGCCGCGGTGACGAACAGTAGAAAGCAGCGCACAGGCTTACGCCCCGTTCCGATTAATGGTCTAACCTCTGCAGGCATCTGCATGGACAGCCCTGAACCAGTGGGGTCCAAACATCTACATCTAACTGAGAGTCTGAGAGAGAGTTAGAGAGAGAGAGAGAGAGAGAGAGAGGAAAAGAAAACAGGAGAGAAGGAGAGAGAGAAAGAGAGGGCAAGAAAACCACCTTCATTACAAAACAGTCATGTTACAAAAAAATCAATCAAACAAAAAAACTAAGAAAACCACACAATGTGGAAGCAGGTAAGACAACTCACAATCCAGCAAGCAGTTAAGCTGTACACCCCCCAAATGTCCATATTTCCTCCCTCAATTGTGTCCCCGATATCTTCACACATGCAAGGTAGAGACATTTGCCAGCCGCCGTCTCTAATTTGGTTAGTGCAGGTACATCCCCTCCCTCCGTTCACCAAGAGCCGTGGGATCCTGCAGGATGTTCTGCAGGTAGGGCCTCCATTCACCAAGAGCCGTGGGATCCTGCAGGATGTTCTACAGGTAGGGCCTCCATTCACCAAGAGCCGTGGGATCCTGCTGGATGTTCTGCAGTTAGGGCCAGTGGTGGCCTAGCAGGGGAGGTGGTGGCCTAGCGGTTAAGGAAGCGGCCCCATAATCAGAAGGTTGCCGATCCCGATCCGCCAAGGTGCCACTGAGCAAAGCACTGCTCACCAAGGGTGATAGGTTAAATGCAGAGGACAAATTTCACTGCACTTGAACTCACTTAAAAGGTGGTAGACAGTCATGTACTTCCTCCAACGGGCTCGACTCTACAATGTGACCCAATTTAACGCAGCCAGCTGCCACCAACCGAGAACGCAGCATGACTGAGGACAGAAGTCCATTTTTAACTGAACTCATGACATCCCTGAAAAGCTGAACTTAGAGGACAGCCCCAAGCCGGAGTAAAATGGACCCGTCGTGTTCCAGCGTGGATCATCAGCTGTCATTTACACGACTTTGAAAAGGAGACGCGTGGCTGGCGAGGTGCTGGAACACGGCAGCAACGCACTCAGCAGCTCTTGTCTGCGGTCGGCCCATGAAAAAAAGGTGAGTGGAGAGAGAGAGAGAGAGAGAGAGAGTAAGGGGATGTGAAACAAGGAAACAAGGGGAGAGGTGGAGGGAGGGAAGGAGGAGGAATAACACAACCTCCATATGTGGAGAGAAGTTGATGGAGGAGTCAACAGTTAAGACTTGTTGATGTAAATCATATTATGGCACGTGTGTGTGTGTGTGTGTGTGTGTGTATGTGTGTGTGTGCGCATGTGTGTGTGTGTGTGTGTGTGTGTGTGTGTGTGGTGTGTGTGTGTAAAAGCGTGCTAATCAGACATTGTGATGTATCAGCAGATGACAGGTTATCAATGTAGGTCTCCTACAAATGATACGAGAGGTTACACACCACAGACACACACACACACACACACACACACACACTCTTATTCTCTGTCCAATTGATGTCAGCAGTAAGGATGAGGGAGGGAGGACGATCCTGCAGTATCTGAGACTATTGTAATGGTGTGTGTGTGTGTGTGTGAGTGCGTGTGTTTGTGTGTGTGTATGTGTGTGTTTTCTTGTATTCTTTTGCTGTGTGATGCTATACAGTATAAATATACTGTAAGAGATTCAGCGAAGAACATTTGACTCATCACAGGGGGAGCTGTTGAGCTGTGATACAGAAACTGTCTGTGTTTGTGTGTGTGTGTGTGTGTCACCGTGTTTTTTTTTGAGCGTCTGAAGCAGAGTTTTCCCATGGACTCGGCCTCTCTGCTCTCACACACTCCTTTCCTGCTATTCTCTACCTGTTCCTTCCTCCACTAAAACAACTTCTCTCTCTCTCTTCACACACCACACACACACACACATACACTCACACTCGCACACCAACACACAAGCACACACAGGACCTATCAGCGCTTTATTAGGATAAATCTCACATTCTGAACGGGTAAAAATACAGTGTCTCTGTTACTGAGTGTGTGTGTGTGTGTGTGTGTGTGTTATGCAGGGTTATGATGAGTTAGTGCCCTCTGACCAGTGCATGTGTACTTGTGTATGTTTGTGTGCACCAGTGCTCTTCCAAACTGCTGTTACATGCAAAAAGGGGTCGTCATCCAGACTGAGGCAGTTTCTGAGAATTGTGTGTGTGTGTGTCTGTGTGTGTATGTATGTCTGTGTGTGCGTGTTTCCCGCTTTATGTGACTCTACTGACTCTGCAGAAATGAGAGGAAAGTGAATGTCAGTTCTGCACTGACGTGTGTGTAAGTGTGTGTGTGTGTGTGTGTTTAAAAGGACCGCTGCCCTTCAGAGCCAATAAAGCCGGGGTCAGTGACACGCCCCCCCCAGATCACGCCGGAACAAATAAACCCAGAAATAACCCCCTCCCTCCTGCTCTTTCTATTGATACCAAGCCGCACACAGTAACTTCCTGGTTCTAAAATTAGCCACTTTGTGGCAAGGCATGTGATGCAGCGCGACATGTTTTGGACCCTCGGGGGTCTGGATGGATTGTGGGGGTGGCGTTCTGCTCGCTGTCACGTTCTAATGAAATTGGCCTGATCAGACTGCGCTTTCATGAAAGCAATAAAATGAAACCACAGACTAAACACTGTTAAAGGTGCTGATCTAAGACTAACTCCTTGTTGCAGACACTATTCTGAGACCCCCCCCCCAGGTCCACAGGTCCTGATCTGGGACTAAACCCTTGTTTTACAATTCTATCTGAGACTAAACACCCTGTTATAGGTATTCATCTGAAACTAAACCCCATTACAGGTCCTGATCTGGGACTAAACCCTTGTTTTACAATTCTATCTGAGACTAAACACCCTGTTATAGGTATTCATCGGAATCTAAACCCAATTACAGCTCCTGATCTGGGACTAAACCCACCTTTACAGGTCCTGATCTGAGATTAAACCCTTGTTTTAGAATTCTATCTGAGACTAAACACCCTGTTATAGGTATTCATCTGAATCTAAACCCAATTACAAGCTCCTGATCTGGGACTAAACCCACCTTTACAGGTCCTGATCTGAGATTAAAACCCTTGTTTTAGAATTCTATCTGAGACTAAACACCCTGTTATAGGTATTCATCTGAAACTAATCCCCATTACAGGTCCTGATCTGGGACTAAACCCACCTTTACAGGTCCTGATCTGGGACTAAACCCTTATTTTACAATTATATCTGAGACTAAACACCCTGTTATAGGTATTCATCTGAAACTAAACCCCATTACAGGTCCTGATCTGGGACTAAACCCACCTTTACAGGTCCTGATCTGAGATTAAAACCCTTGTTTTAGAATTCTATCTGAGACTAAACACCCTGTTATAGGTATTCATCTGAAACTAAACCCCATTACAGGTCCTGATCTGGGACTAAACCCACCTTTACAGGTCCTGATCTGAGATTAAACCCTTGTTTTAGAATTCTATCTGAGACTAAACACCCTGTTATAGGTATTCATCTGAAACTAAACCCCATTACAGGTCCTGATCTGGGACTAAACCCACCTTTACAGGTCCTGATCTGAGATTAAACCCTTGTTTTAGAATTCTATCTGAGACTAAACACCCTGTTATAGGTATTCATCTGAAACTAAACCCCATTACAGGTCCTGATCTGGGACTAAAACCCGCCTTTACAGGTCCTGATCTGAGATGAATTTCCCGGTTACAGACTGGATCTGAGACTAAACTCCTGATACAGGTCCTTATCAGAGATTAAAACTCCTGATACAGGTCCATGTCTGAGATTAAACTCTTGTTTTAGATTCCTATTTGAGACTAAATCTCTTTTACAGGTCTAGATCTGAGATGATTCCTCATGTTAGAGGTTCTGATCTGAGACTAAACCCCCTTTTACAGGTCCTGATCTGAGATGAAACCAGATGTTGCAGACTGGATCTGAGAGTTAACTCCTGATACAAGTCTTGAGAATAAATCCATATTACTGGTCCTGATCTGTGATTAAACTCCCTGTTACAGGTCCTGACCTGAGATTAAACTCCTGATACAGGTCCTGATCTGATCGTAAATCCCGTTACAGACCCTGGTCTCAAATGAACCCCCCTGTTACAGGTCCTGAGCTAAAACTAATTCCCTGTTACCCTTGTTGGATCTAAGACCAAACTGGATCTGAACTATAGGAATTTTTTACTTCAGCATCAGCAGCAGCCTTATCAGATCACACACTTCTGATGTCCACAAAAGCAGTGTTATTTAAAAGAAAGGTAAAAAGTTAATTAAAAAAAAGAAGTACAGTTAAACTAAACGACATAAAAGATGAAGAAGACTTTTTTTTTATCATAATGAAACAACTCACCAACACGATAGCATCAGCCTCTTCTCCAAGTCTCTCTCCTATAGGGAAAGGTCTCTCTGGCTGATTAACCAGACTCATCTCTCTGGTGTATAATTAATGAAAGCTGATGGGAGGTGCCGGCCCGGCGCTCCGAACACGGCACGGGCTGCACAGGCATCAGACCACGGCCGCGGACGAGCCCCGAAAAACAGGCCGGATAAAAGAGGGATGAATAAATGATGAGCGATAAACGCTGCTGAGATCAGGGTCAGGAAAGTGCAGGCAGAGGCCTTGTGCTCCTCAGAGCAGAGAAAACACACACACACACACACACACACACATGGCAACGACTAAGTGCAAGTGATGAAAACACCATTTCCTTCTGGTTGGGGTACAAAGTAATGTTTTTAACCGTTAAAAAAAAAAGTAAAAGAAACACACACATAAAGTCTCTTTATCAAACACATACACACTTACACACTCTGTGGATTATGCTCTGGAGGAATGTGTTTGATCTGCAGTGGGCAGGTGGGCTGTAATATTTCACCTGCCGAAGGTCAGACTGGAGCCGTCTGGACTTATAAACAAAAAGAAGCAGCAGGAGAAGAACGAGCAGAATGAGTCACAAAGCTGTACTCAACTATACACACGTAAAACTGTAGTATATATACACACCGAGTACACTACACACACGTAACAATGTAGTATACATACACACCAAGTTCAACTACACACACGTAAAACTGTAGTATATATACACACCCGAGTACACTACACACATGTAAAACTGTAGTATGCATACACACCAAGTACACTACACACGAAAACTGTAGTATACATACACACCGAGTACACTACACACGTAAAACTGTAGTATACATACACACCGAGTACACTACACACGTAAAACTGTAGTATATATACACACCGAGTACACTACACACGTAAAATGTAGTATATATATACACACCGAGTACCACCTACACACACGTAAAACTGTAGTATACATACACACCCGGAGTACACTACACACACGTAAACTGTAGTATAACATACACACCGAGTACACTACACACGTAAAACTGTAGTATATATACACACCAAGTACACTACACCACACGTAAAAAATGTAGTATACATACACACCAAGTACACTGCACAGTAAAACTGTAGTATACATACACACCGAAGTACACTACACACGTAAAACTGTAGTATATATACACACCAAGTACACTACACACACGTAAAAATGTAGTATACATACACACCAAGTACACTACACACGTAACAACTGTAGTATACTACACACTGAGTACACTACACACGTAAAACTGTAGATACATACAACACCGAGTACACTAACACACGTAAAAATGTAGTATACATACACACCGAGTACACTACACACACGTAAAACTGTAGTATATATACACACCGAGTACACTACACACATGTAAACTGTAGTATATTACAACACCGAGTACACTACACACATGTAAAACTGTAGAACCCATACACACCGAGTACACTACACACATCAAACTGTAGTATACACACACACCGAGTACACTACACACATGTAAAACTGTAGTCCACTACACACACATAAACTGTACTATAGTTACACACATAGGTACACATGTGTTTTACACACTTACATAGGTTTATTTAAGTCTATAGAATGCATATGCTGAGAATGAGGGTCGAAAAGCATCTTCAGGATTTACCGTCACACTGACACACTGACACACACACACACACACACTTTTGTGTGGTATGATTTTTCAGGTCTAGGTCAGGCTTAATGAATGTAACACAGCCGCTCCTCAAAAAAAGGACAGAAATACAGAAAAAAATAAATGGCTAAAAACAGTAGGAAAGCGCGGAGGGGAAAATTTCAGCATCCTGGCGTTCTCGCCGCGCTCCGGCTGGCCAGCTGCCCGCCAGGAGCCGCACCGTTCTGATTAAAAGCCGCTTACGGCGGCCATTCGATCCGCTGCGACAGCAGGACGAGTGTCAAAACACACGCTAACGAGTTTCCGCCGAAATTATTTAATCCTGACGGCCCCAATCAGCCTCGCGTGGCCTGATGGGAGCGGCCTGCCGGCCCGGCGTGGCCCCCCCCGGGCCCCTCGGCCGCCGGGTGACGTCGCGCTGGGTCTGGAGAGAGTTAGCGGCCGGCTAGCGGCGGCGAACGCCGATCCGCTGCGATTTGTTACGAGTTAAACATATCCAAGCCGACCAGATAAGACATCTGCTTCCGATCACGCACAGACAGCAAGAATGTTTCCATATTGCCGCACTTCCAAGCACCTTCAATATAGATTTTAAACACAGAGGACCCAAGGACACACACACACACACACACACACATTTACTTAGTGAGGACCACATGTGACGTTAGCACCGAGAGAGCGGACTTGGATGGGATTTATACATATATACTGAAACAAAATGGCTTCTAGAAACAAGCAGCTGTGAAGTTTCTACAAAACTATCGATTTTTCTTTTACATGCAAAAATCTATAACACATTAAAATCTTAAAAATCATAACAAATTTACACGTTTTTTTTTTTATTCATGTTCAAGATATTCTGGCTTCTTAAAATGAATTTATTTATATATTGGTGGAGGATTCCATATTTCTGTATTTTCTCCACCTCAGCTGCCTTGTAAGCGGGGCTTTATGAACTCCCGTCCCCACGCCGCGTCTCGGGCAGCGAGTGAGTCGGCCGTGTGCCTGACCCCGCACATCCTCGAGCAGATAAAAAAACGTATAAAACGTTGTGTCCTCAGGGCCTTATAAACGATGATTATGCTCCGTAACAGGTGGATCAGACCTTGTGAAAGTGAAGTGATTGTCACACCGCACACGGTGCACACAGTGAAATTTGTCCTCTGCATTTAACCCATCATCCTCGGTGAGCAGTGGGCGGCCATGACAGGTGCCCGGGGAGCAGTGTGCGGTGACGGTGCTTTGCTCAGTGGCACCTTGGCGGCAACCTTCTGACTACGGGCCGCTTCTTTAACCGCTGCGCCACCACTGCCCCATTGTGCGGGGTTGGGTGGGACAATGACGCTGAAGGTCACCTGCGAGGAGCGCCGTTCGCTCGTCTCCGCCCTGCGCGGCGCTCGTTCGAGGCCTAATTACCGCGTCCGCCCGTTCCAACTCTCCCCGGCATCTGTTTAGGGTTCCTGTCACAGCACGGGGGAAAGAGGGACAGCGGGGGAGCAGAAGGGAATGGAAAGAGAAGAGGGGGAAAGAGAGAGGAACTGTTGGGGCCAATCAGCGCGGCACAAAATGCCAGTGATTACTGCCCCCGACACTTCCTGCTTCCTGCCAAATGAAGCATTTTCTCCTGTTTTACCGCGGATCGGAGTCGGAGTCTCTCGCCTTTTGTGCTTCCCCCCCCCCCTCACCTTGGCAAATCGAGCGGTTGGAAGCGGTTATCGCTGATCCCCCGAGTGGCTCTGCCAAACGGGTAAATTTAGCTTCCTTTTGGGGGGGCGAGCGGCAGGAAAGGGGAGTGGAGCTCGGGGGACGGCATCACCCGAGGTCGCCGCGGCTCTCACTTTATCGGATTTGAGGCGTGTTCATCCCCCTGCAGATGGAGAGCGCTCCGCGGCGGCGGTGGATTGATGACTGGGATTAGGGTAATGTATGGCCGCCGCGGAACCCGTCTCCCCGGTCCTGACCGCGCATCGTAATGCACCCGCTGCCGGGCTGGGAACGCTAACACCGCCAAGCGGCCTGCTGCTGGCGCACCGAAACACTGCAAGAACATGCAGAGCAGCCGGGTCAAGCGGAAAGTCCATGTCCAGGAGAAGTTTGGAGCTACTTCTGGTAATGCAAGCGCCTCAATAAATGCAGACCGTAGAGTCCGGTTGTCCAACAATTTGCCGTGTTCAAAAACGTGACATGTAGGTGGTACCTGAGAACCTGATCCTACATCAGAGAACCACATGGTAGATGGTTTTTTCACCCCATCGAAACACCTACCTATATCTCCACTTTAGAGTTGTACAGCATATTTCGAGAGGAGATTTTCAGCCACAGCAATGACCATAATTCACTGGAATCTGTATTGTCATATGCCTTCAAATACTCTGGGATGCCAGAAATGTTCAAATAATGCATTTATTCAAGCAGTAATTGTATTGATAAAACAGATTTAAGGGGTTTGTTTTATTGGTTCATAATTGGCAGCGGATACTGTATGTGCAGAGTTGGCTGCCAAACAATGCTCATATTCTATATAATTACTCCAGTCTCTCTCTCCCTCTCACTCTGCAGCTCAGGCCTTTTTTGCATCAGCTAGAGATAGCATGATGCATGAACGTCAACATGGCATTTTTAACCGAAAGGGGGTCTGTAGAGAGAGGGCGTTCGGCCACGTGGTCGGCGAGGGACGAAGACTAGTGGGCAGCACGAGTCAGGAAATTGAGCGTTTACATGCTCAGTACATTCTAAACATGCAACATCAAGTTATTAATCTGTGAATGCATTATTCCTTAAATAACGGATTATTTCCCCTGTTTACTTGGTATATTACTGCATTAGTCTTTTTTATTATTTATCTAACAATGGGAATGAGTTCACATACAACATCAGTGGGGCTCTGTGCAAGGCTTCATAATTCCCATCAGAATCAAAATATTATTTTACAGAACAAAGACGATGATCCCTTGCATTCTATCTGCAGCGACCCCTAAAGACAAGTGGAGTGGTGCCGCCAGATTGGCCCAAAAGGAGTTTCTGCCCGTATATATTCAGTGTAGAGTGGGTCAGTTGCAGTAGCGCGTTGGAAGCGTCTGCGCGGGTCACATCGTTCGTCATGTTAGTGCTCTATGCATCACTCGCCGGTTGAACCAGAGGCTATTGCACTAAGCCGCTGTTTGGGTAATTAGTCACGGCTCGCAATGATGGCATTGTCAAAAGGAGTTGACAACTCTATTGACAACTCTATTAAAACCACTCCAACTTGATGTTACCTGGCAGGAAGAGGCGTGGCACAATAGAGGTTAACAGTTTCTAATTTATTAATGCCAGTAAATTATTATTGCAGTTACATGTAAATGTTGTATGTAAAAAAGGTACCAATCTTACAAAAAAATAAAAGAAAGGAAAAAAAGATATAAGAAAGAGAGAGAAAAAGCTTTGAACCAAGGAGAAAAATAAGTAAAGAGAAAGGCCCAGAAACTGTTAGGAAAATTCCTCAGTTCCCAATGGAACATGGAAATGCCCAGTGTCCACAAGAGAAAATTATTTTATACATTTGACTCCCAGGAAGTTGCCACAGACCAATCAGAATTAGTTGCTCTCGTTGTGATTTTCCGGCCTTTGTCATTTCCTGCTTGGGGGTGTCCAATAAAGACACAAGTTGATGACCCTGATCAAATGGTTGGACTTTCACGCCTCTTGCTCGGGGGAAGGCCGTTTGACAAAGATATGGAGAACTGCAGAACATCATGGACCTGCTATTTCCCATCTCACAGCATTGATCAGTTGGATATTTTTGTTTTGGTTGCCAGGTAGTGGTCGCTTTCAAAGAGCTGCAATAAGCAGAAAAATGAATCAAATTAACAAAACGCAG